>NC_056740.1:193872607-194035107 GCF_019279795.1 Protopterus annectens
AGTTTTTTACATACATTTTTAGATTTTATTAGATAAACTCTTGTCATTTCAAAGGTGCTAAATAAACAGTTCATTTCAAGTTTCATTTTAACAACATGCAAGTTTTTGAACATATTTTTTTCACATACAGCAAGCCTGTAATTAAAACAATGAAAGCACTTTCATTTTTAATGCCATGTAGCTATCTTTTTTCCAGTCCATCTCTACTGCAACACATCCTATTTCTTATTTTAACTGTTTATTTAAGTACTGTGGCTCTTAACTGTGCAGCAGTTTTCACTTGACCTCCACACATTCTGATAAAGTTGAGTCTATTTCTCTTAAAAAAACTGCTCCTTGCTTTGTTATATCACAAACTATTATACCTCTTATTAATTAATTATGTAACTCAATAAATTCATAATCTCTGACTCTATTCTTTAGATCAGTAATATAGACACCTACAGACTCTGTATGAACTTGACCTATTGAGAATAAAATGTCTAACAAATGCAAATTCTTTCTGGACTCAGAATGATGTTGACTTTTTTTTAAATGATGTTAACTCTCTCTCTCTCACTCTCTTCATCAAGAAAAGCTGAAGTGTTATATGCCTTTCTCTCCAGCAACATGAAGGAATGTTCTGAGTATATGACCGTTAGTCTAATACTCACCAAATAAAACTTTTTTAACACCTTTACTGAATTATCACTGATGGTAGCATTGTTGCCTCACAGCAAGAGGTTGATTCTTGGCTGGAGTGCAAAGAGTGCCTTCTGTGTGGAGTCTGCATGTCCTCCCCACGGTTGGGTGGGCGTTCGAAAGACATGCGTAAATGGGCGTTCCTTCATTGAAGGTTGAACGTTGAGCTGGCACCTCGGCGTTCGTGAAAATCTACTGCCAATCATTAGCGGACCAGAGTTCCGCTGTGGTGACCCCTAACTGGGAAAAGCCGAAAGACAAACAACAACAACAACAACTGAATTATCACTTAAGATATAAGGCAAAAAAGAAGTTATGTACTCACCATAATGTTCCATATGTGTTGTCCATTCTCATTCTTGCTCAACTTGGAAATCTCAACTTACTTTTATATACAAGCTTTCTTTTACAATTAATCATTAGTTTGCTCAGGCCATCCACAGCCCTTGGGATCCCAACCCCCACATCCAGTTCTGTAGCAAAGTTTCAGCAAAAGCTCAAATCAGTCCTAGGAAATCTCAACTTACTTTTATATACAAGCCTTCCTTTACAATTAATCATTAGGTGACTGTCACTGAATTGTTTTTAACAATTTTCTCCTACTTTGTGACTGTCATTGTGAGGTGAGCTCAGCCACATAAGCTCTACTCAGCTTCCAACTTGGAGAGCTTTAATCAAGTTGGCACTAGGTGGCGACATACCATGCTAATTGTATCTTCTTCTTCTTTCGGCTTTTCCCGGTTAGGGGTCGCCACAGCGGATCATCTGTCCGCTCATGACTGGCAGTGGAGTTTTACAGTGCCAAGTTGTCAGCCCGGTGCCCAACCTTCCACAGAAGGCACACACATGCACGCACTCACACCTAGGGCCAGTTTAGAGTGTCCAATCCACCTACTGCATGTCTTTGGGATGTGGGAGGAAACCGGAGCACCCGGTGGAAACCCACGTGACCACAGGAAGGACATGCAGACTCCGCACAAAAGGCACCCCAGCCAAGAATTGAACCGGAGAACCTCTTGCTGTGAGGCGACAACGCTAACCGCTGCACCACCGTGGCCGCCCACCATGCTAAATGAAGGCGAGATGAACAACTCACATGGAACATTATGGTAAGTACATAACTTCTTTTTTTGGAATAGTTGTGATCTTAGACTCTGGAGCTAACCTGTTTGCATACAGATGGAATAGGGATCTTTATACCATGCTAATTGTATAAAGATCCCTATTTCCTCTGTATGCAAACAGGTTAGCTCCAGAGTCTAAGATCAAAACTATTCCAAAAAAAGAAGTTATGTACTTACCATAATGTTCCATGTGAGTTGTTCATCTTGCCTTCATTCTTACACATGGGTTTGGAGCCAATCCATCGGCTCTGAGTCGGCCGCTTTCACAAGCTCAAGATCTTAGAGTAGCTCGAGGCCAAGTCCCTATCCCATGATGCTCTCTGTCTCACCTCAGATCTAGTTTGCTGATCCCAGCCTGTAACATATATAACACATAACAGGTACTCCAGCCGGAATAAAAAGTCATATAACAAGACTCACCAGACCACAAGTCTACTCGTTCTTTGAGAACCTGGAGGGGGAAGGCGGGTGGGAATGTAAGAATTAAGGTGAGATGAACAACTCACATGGAACGTTATGGTAAGTACATAACTTCTTTATGTGAAGTTGTTTGATCTTGCCATTCATTGTTACACATGGGTAGCGTCCCACTCACCCTAACCATGGGTGGCTCATGGGAGTATATTCCTGAGGGCAGTGGAACCAAAGGAAGCTCTGTCCACTTTGTAATGAGTGATAAAGGCATGAGGCTTAGACCACGTGGCAGCTGCACATAGTGTTCAAAGGCAATCGCGCCACATAAGCTGAAGAAGTAGAAACAGCCCTAGTGGAATGCGCTTTCATGCCTTGCTCTAATGGATGGTTTACTGAGGAATATGCAAATTTTATGCAGTCAGTTAACCATTTAGAAAGAGTAACTTTGGATACTGGTAGCCCTTTCTTAGTGCCAGCATAAGAAAAAAGAAGTTATGTAGTCACCATAATGTCCCATCTAAGTAGTTATACTTCACTTTTCTGCAACCTGTGGGTATAGGGATCCGAGCCAGCAACTTTTTTCTAGCATCTGCTCCAAGCTCTGAGCTCCTCCCTTTACCCATAATTCCCTACCATCTCCTATCTTTCCTCAGATCGAGTTTGCTGCAACTAACAATATATATGCAACTCAACCCAATAAACCAAACCTGAAAACAGGATAAGGTCCGGGGGATGGAGGGAGGAAATGTTACAGAAAAATGAAGTATAACTACTCAGATGGAACGTTATGGTGAGTACATAACTTCTTTATCTGAAGTAGTTAACTTTATTTTATCTGCAACCTGTGGGACAGCGTCCCCAGCTACTCTGATCCTGGGAGGCCCTTATGGAAGGATATTCCTGAGTACCGCAGAGCCAAAGGATACTCTACCCCTCAAAATCAGATCCAATTTGTAATGGAAAATGAAGGTATGTGAATTGGCCCATGTCGCTGCTGCACAAATATCTTCCAAAGGTACCCTGGACCAAAAAGCAGCAGAAGTCGCCATAGACCTAGTAGAGTGAGCCTTAACTATAGCAGGAGGAGATAATCATTTTGTTTTGTAGGCACGTGAAATGCAAAGAGTGATCCATCTGGCTAAAGAAACTTTAGAAATAGCTTTTCCCATAAACGCTTTGGAAAAGGAAACAAACAATTGGTCAGTCTTGCAGAAAGACTTTGTTCTATGAAGATAAAAACGAAGTTGTCTATGAACATCTAACAAATGGAGTTTGTATTCACCTTTATTTTGGAAGCTGGGAAAGAAAGCGGGCAGATTAATGGACTGGTTTATGTTTGCTTCAGATGCCACTTTAGGTAAGAAGGAAGGGTTAGTACGAAGGGAGACCCTATCCTTATGGAAGACCAAATACGGAGGCGCGGCAGACAGAGCTTGAAGCTCAGAAACTCTCCTAGCCGATGTGATGGCGGCTAGGAAAGCTGTCTTCCAGGACAAAAATTTTAAGTCCACCGAAGCTGCAGGTTCGAAAGGAGGAGCCACCAATGCCTGTAAAACAAAAGCAAGGTCTCGAGGAGGTACAGAATCCTTGACAGGGGGCCGTAACAGAAAAGTACCTTTAAGAAAAGCCTTACACAGCCTAGAGGAGGCTAAGGCCATGTTGTCTTCACCAACGTGAAAACTGGAAATGGCTGCCAATTGTACTTTCACTGTGGAGGAACTAGCTCCTTGCTGAAAGATACCAGACAGGAAGTCCAACACCGCTGGAACAGGGGCTGTAAAGGGATCTATTTTTCTCTGTGAGGCCCAAATGGAAAAGTGCTTCCATTTACTGCAATAAAGTTTCCTAATGGAGTCTTTACGAGAGGCCACCAGAATGGATTTTACCTGGGATGAAAGACCGGGAGTCCTGGCAATTAACGGAACTGGAGCAACCAAACTGTTAGCTTGAGGCTGCCCAGATCGGGCGGACGTGTCCCCGACGGATGGGAAATTAGATCCGGGCAGGGATCCAGAACCCACAGGGGAGCTAAGAGATGAGACCAAAGGAATGGGAACCAAACCTAATGAGGCCAGAACGGGACAATGAGGATCACTTTGCACCGCAGTTGGCAAGCTTTCTGAAGAAACTTCAGAATGAGAGGTAAAGGTGGATAAGCATACAGAAGCCCGGGGGGGCCAAGCATGGACTAGAGCATCTCTGGGGACTTCCCCTGGTGACGGAATCAGAGCAAAGAACTTGCTGCACTTCGTGTTGGAAGGAGATGCGGAGAGATCGCAGCAAGGCTAACCCCAAGCTAGGAAAATCTCCTCCGCTACTGACTGTTTCAGAGACCACTCGTAAGGCATCAGAATGGCTCAACTCAATCTGTCCGCTAAAATGTTGGCGCTCCCTGGGATGTGAGTTTCCATCAGAAACTGACCGGCGGAAATCGCCCATTCCCACACTCTCATGACCTCGCGACATAGATGGTAGGATCTGGTTCCCCCCTGCTTGCTGATATACCAGACGACCGACAATGGTGTCTGACTGAATTGCAATCAATCCGAGAGGGAGGACTGTGTGAAAGGCTTCCAACGCTAAAAGCACTGCCCTCATCTCTAGAACATTTATGTGCAATTTGGTCTCTGTCTGGGACCACATGCCTTGGACTGTCCTTCCCGAACAGTGTCCCCCCACCCGAGTTGGGAAGCATCCGTGGTCACTGTGGTTTGGACTGGGGGTGACGCAAAGGGGCATCCTTTTGATATCTCCAGTGAAGTTAACCACCAAAGAAGAGATGTCCTGCAGATGTAACTGATCTTGATCGGAAATTCCATGGGCAGGTCTAGCCTAGACCACTGAACAGCCAGAGTCCATTGAAGAACCCGCATGTGAAGGCACGCATAAGGGAGAATAGATATGGCGGCAGCCATGGAGCCCAGAGCCCGGAGAACCTCACTCACCTTTGAAGACTTGGAGTTCGCTATCTAAGCTATGTGGCACCTGATATGTAGAATCCTGTCTGGAGTTAGGAATACCTTCATCTGCAAAGTGTCTAACCGTGCCCCAATGAAGTCTAGAACTTGTACTGGTTGCAAATGGGATTTGTGAACATTGACTGTAATTCCCAGTAGGTCTGCTAACTGAATGAAATAATCTCAGGCCAGACACAAGTGATGCTTGTTGGGCGCAGCGAAGAGCCAGTCGTCCAGGTATGAAAACATCTGAATAACCTGAAGCCTCAGATGGGCCGCTACAACTGCCATTACCTTGGTGAACACCCTGGGTGCTGTGGTGAGACCAAAGGGTAGGGCTCTGAACTGAAAATGACTGGCTCCCAGCCGGAAGAGCAGAAACCTCCTGGAGCTTCTGTGTATTTTGATGTATTAGTAAGCGTCCTGAAGGTCTAACGAGCACATCCAGTCGCAGTCTCGAAGATAAGGTAGAATGGACTGTAGGGTGACCATCCAGAATTTCTGTTTGGCTACCGACAGGTTTAATATTGACAGGTCTAGAATGGGCCTGAGGTCCCCCCTCTTTTTTGGCACTAAAAGATCCTTGAGTATACGCCTAATCCCGACTGATTGGGAGGGAACTTTTCGATGGCTCGTTTGAGAAGCAGCTTTGAAACCTCTATAGCTGCGAGCTCCCCTTTGAGCGGGTGGAACATCCAGGAGGTGTTTTGTAATATTTGGAGGGGCAACGAAAGGAATAGAGTAACCTCTGGATATTATCTGAAGAACCCAGCGATCTGTCGTAATGGACTCCCATGCCACTGGGTGTAAGGACAATCATCCCCCGACTGCTTCCAGAGTAGGACAGTCGGGCAATCCCTCGGGGCTGCTGACCGGGTCTATCAGAGAAGGGTTCCTTAGACCCGAAATTCCTGGGACCCACTCTACCTCTGGGTCAGCATTGATCCTGTCCCCTCTGCCTCTGGGGGAATAGCTGTCCTGAGAATCCCGGGAAAACTGAGATTTTCAGAACCACATCTTGTTCTGCCCTCTTTGATTCCTAGAGAAATACCGCTGAGGGTTAGAGAAGTTGACTCCCATGGCAGACAAAGTCTTCCTGTCCTTTTCGCTCTGGACAAGTGTGTCAAGTACTGTCTTTCCAAAGAGGGAAGAACCGTCATAGGGAGCATTGATAAACGACGCCTTGAAAGGGTCCGCAAACTGACACAATCTGAGCCAGGCATGATGCCTCATGGCTATGCCTGTCCCAGCCGTCCTAGCTGCTCCTTCCGTGGTATGGAAAAGTAGCCGCATAAATGTGTTTGAAACTGACTTCAGAGTAGACATTTTCGGTGAGAACAGCTGTCTGTCCTGCGGCGATAAAGACTCTGGGGGCGACTCAGCGAATTCCGAAGCAAGGTCTCGCTGAAGCCAAATCACATATGCCAAATAATTTAGCACACGGATAGAAAAAGTTGCTGAGGAGTATACGCGCTTCCCAAACCTATCCACTGACCTGGACTCCTTGTCTGGAGGGTGGACTAAGGAACTCTCCTGTGCTAGTTCCTTCTTTGTGGCCGCTGCGACCAACATAGCATCAGCTGGTTCTTCTTTCGACCAGGGTTGTCTGTCAGAAGGGGGAGATAAAACCTTGTCAGGGCATTTGGGGATGGGCTCTATGGTGTCGGGCTCCTTCCATGCCCTCGTGGTGATGAGATCCACCAAGGGGTCTGCTGGTGGGGACACCCAGGAAGTAGATGGGCTCATGCCAAAGGCCTCCAGGAACACTGACTCATCCCCAGAAGGTTTTGGGGCTGACCAACCTCCCCTCTGGCGGAGGAGCTCCATAATTTCTCCGAAGGAGACGTCTTCGGGAGGTGACCTGGGGGAACCTTCACCTTCATCTAAGTCAGTGTCAGTAGTGAGGGACTCAGGGGAGTCCAAGTGCCTCCTTTTGCACTTGCGCTTACGGTGACCCTCTTTAGTGGGACTTTCAGAAGGGGATCCGTGAGCCGCAGGGGTTTCCTTGGGGAAAATGACCTGGGGATCCTCTGGCACGTGCTTTCCCTGAGACAGGATGAAGGGAGTCGTTGCCAAATCCAGGAGGGCCTGGGTGGTATCCGAGGGGATGGGCTGGGGTCTCAATCCCTGGGAGAGAACCCTCTCCACCACTTCGAAGGCCGAGGGAGAAGTCATCCCCGGATCTGAAGCGGGGACCGGAGCCGAAGACAGGGTAGCCTGAGGTGCGAGGGAATGGATCGGATCCGAAAAGTCGGAGCCGAAGAATCCATTCCCCCAGGTCTGACTCCCTGTCCGCGGCAATGAGAGTCACTCGGATCCGAACAAGTTGGATCCAAGGAACTCAAGGTAACAGCCGGAGTCGAGGTTGGAGCAACCGTCGGCGCCAAGCTACCAGCTCCGAAAAACCTTGGATCCAAGAGCCCCGAAGCACGGATCGGGTAAGGAGAGATGGGGTGGAAAAGAGGCATGGAGGTCGCCCCTCAAGAGGGAGAGGAACGTGGCAAGACTCCCATCTGAATTTGGGTCTGAATAAATCTCCGCATCATCCTGTCCATATCAATGACCGATAGGCTCCAAATCGACCTCGAAGAGGCCACTGACTCGGATCTGGCTGGTCTGCGCAATGGGAAGGAGGGCCTCGGGTCTGAATGTTCCAACGGCTCCGGTGAGAAACAAGGAGAATGGAGCCGTGGAGAAACAGGCCTCATGGTCTTATATGGGGGGCTGAGAAAGAGCTCCCTGTCTGGGGACCTCTTACGATGCCGGTCCTTCTTTTTCTCCCTTTCTTCTCTGTGCTTTTCCTTTTCCTTCTCTTTTTCCTTATCTTTGTCAGACTCGCTGACTGAAGATCTGTCCTTTGAAGACCCATCTCCAGACGAAGAGGGAGGTTGAGTCCCTGTCTGGTTGGAAGGTGGGACACTAGCGACCGAGGCAGAGGCAGATTCCAGCATGGCAGCAGGGAGAAGGCCTTTGGCAACTAGCTTGGCCTTACGATCCCCAAGGGTCCTAGGGTTGAAACCTGAACAGACAGCACACTGAGTGGACAAATGTGCCACTCCTAAGCATATCACACACAGAGTGTGACCATCGACCGGGGAAAGCTTATGGTCACACTCTGTACATTTTTTGAACATAGGCTTTGGCTGGTCAGCCATAGTCCTTCACTCCAAAGTACAAGCACTACCTTTCCAAAAACCACACACACACGCAGGTAGGGGAAGGGCAGGCCTAACTACTACTCTATACAAAAAATTTTTTTTTTTTTTTTTTACACCAACGACCAAACGTGATACTACAGAAGGGGAGAAAGGGAAATCCTAGTCAAGCACACCTAGATATCAGCAAAACATTTCTACTTACTATCCCTGAGTTCAGAGCAAAGGAGACCACGATGCACACTACTGGCGCAGCAAACGAGATCTGAGGGAAGATAGGAGATGGTAGGGCATTATGGGTAAGGGGAAGAGCTCGGATCTTGGAGCAGATGCTAGAAAAAAGTTGTCGGCTCGGATCCGATACGGATCCGTATACCCACAGGTTGCAGATAAAATGAAGTTAACTACTTCAGAACAAAGAGTTGTTCCGATTTTCTGAATTCCTTTGTTCTGTCCAAACATAATCTTAACTGCCTGTGAACATCAAGCTTATGCAACATATACTCCAGCTTGTTAGAATGGTTACTAAAGAAAGTTGGTAGTTGAATAGTTTGATTCAAGTTAGTCTCGGAACACACCTTTGGAAGAAAGGAAGGATTAGTTCTCAGTGACGCTCTGTCAGGATGAAACACCAAGTATGGGGGTTTTATAGATAGGGCCTGAAGCTCAGACACTCTACGTGCTGAGGTAATAGCTACCAAGCAAATTGTTTTCCAAGAGAGAAATTTTAAATGGCAGGATGATGCAGGCTCAAAGGGAGGGAGAATAATCCATGACAGCACAAAATTTAGATTCCCGGGAGTAAAGGGTTGTCTAACAGGTGGTCAAACAAAAATGGGAAGAAATTGAGGGTAATGCTGCTCAATGCCAGAAGTCTAAATCTCAAAATGCACGCACTCGAGGCCCTTCTCAGTATGGAGAACATCGATGTCTGTGCTGTAACTGAAACCTGGTTCAAGGCTCCTGAGAGCACCCCGGCACTATTAGGTTTTACCTCATATCATGCGTTCCGGCCCCAAAACCCGGACCACTCCACAAAAGGAGGGGGTGTATCCATATTCATAAAGGATACTCACACCTCCAGGTTGGTGGCAACGCATGAAGCTTCGGAAACCATCCAGGTGCAACTAACAATAGGCAAAACTGCTCTACAAATTGTAGCATGCTACAGGCCACCCTCTCAAACTCAGGAACCCCACACAGCCTTCCTGAAGACACTGGAGGGTATAAATGTATCTCCAAACACCATCATATTGGGTGACTTCAACTACCGAATATAGACTGGGAACATTACTCAAGCCCTAACTTTCTAGCCCAACGGTTCCTGGAGTTCATAAATTCAAATGCCATGGAACAGCTAGTCACTGTTCCCACGAGAGGAGAAAATATACTAGATCTCATTGTCACAAACATGGGGACAAAATGCTCCACACGGAAGTATATCCCTCATTGGTGAGATCTGATCATAAACTAATCTCACTGGAAATCCACATCCCGCCCCACCCCAAACAAAAAAGACCATAGTGAAGAACTTCTCTAAAGCAAACTTCACACTACTCAAGACTGGTGTGGTATCCTTCAAGGCCCCTGAGTCAGAGGAAACCACAACCCAAGCTGCGGAAGCCCTTACAAATGCCTTCTATGAACACCTCCAGGTCTGCATGGATCAGGCAATCCCAAATAAAACCAAGACTCTTTCCACAAAGGGCAAACGTCCAGTCTGGTGGACCCCAGCCATTAACAAACTTTACAATAAGAGGAGAAAGCTATTACATGATAGAACAAAATCCATAAAAGGGAAGTCACCCCTGATCATTATTAGTAAAAAATTATGAGCACTCATAAAATCAACTAAGGCCAATTTTGAGAGAAAAATTGCCATGGATTCAAAGGACAATCATAAGGCCTTTTTCAGCTATGTTAGGAACCTGGGTGGAAACTCACAGATATGCTCAGAATTAGTCCAAAATGATACAAAATCACTGAACCCACAGACATTGCCAACATACTGGCAGACAGGTTCAGTGCAAACTTCACCCCTCTCCCCTAAAGGAGAGATAACTATCCCAGCCGAGTGTAGCCTCCCGGACATCTCAAATGCGCAGGTGAAAGCTGCTCTCTCTAAAGCTAAAAACACAGCATCAATGGGACCGGATGGTGTCCCCGGCTGTGTGCTACACGAGCTAAATGAGGAATTAAACCCGCACATAAGGCAGCTGTTTAATCTCAGCCTTACCACAGGATACGTGCCCAAGGAGTGGCGTCGGCAACTGTGGTCCCACTCCACAAAGGTGGCGCCTCTCGGACCCTGGTAATTACGCCCATAAGCTTAACAAGTCTAGTCTGCAAAGCTATGGAGAGGATCATAATGGAGCTCATAAACAAAGATATAGGGGACTTGCAGACATTGGACCCGACCCAGTTTGGCTTTGTCAAGGGAAGATCATGCCTTTTGAACTTGGTCGACTTCTTCGAAATAGTCACCAAGGCCATTGATGAGGGAAAGGCAGTCCATACAGCCTACCTTGACCTTGCAAAGGCTTTCGACACAATACCCCACTCGGGTATTGTAGAAAAACTTACCAGCTTAAATGTAAACCCATATGTCACAAGATGGGTTGCAAACTGGCTTAAGGACAGAACCCACAGGGTTAGAGTTGCTGGCGCTGTGTCAGACTCCAAGCCGGTCACAAGTGGTGTCCCACAGGGCTCGGTCCTTGGTCCCTATTGTTAGGCAACTACCCCTCAGACGTACAGGCCAACATGGCAGGACTTTGGCTGAAAAAATTTGCAGATGACTGCAAACTGGGCCATAGTGGAAAGTGCATCGGACACTGATATCCTTCAGAAGGGACTCACGGAAACAGATAGCTGGTGCCAGAGCCATGGCCTGAAGTTAAACGCCAAAAATGTATAGTCATACCCTTCGGGAAAAACAAGGTAACCCCAAGCTACCATATAGGTGGCAATCCACTAAGCACAGAAGAGGTTATCAGGGACCTGGGGACCCAGGTTGACAGTGGCCTTTCTTTTGACACTCACATTGCTAAAGTGGTTAGAAAGACCTTCTACATTGCCCACCTGATCATGAAGGGATTCACATCCAGATCTAGTGAGGTCATTGTTCCCCTGTACTCTTCACTTATCAGACCAATGATCGAGTACAATGCCCCATTCGGGATGTATCTCACCCGACATCTGCAGCAATTGGAGAGACCCCAAAAGTTCCTCACCAAAAGGATAAAGGGACTCCAAAATCTGTCATATGCTGCCAGATTGAAGAAACTCCAGCTCTATTCAGTCGCATACCGCCTGCTCAGAGGTGACATGTGCCTGACATACAAGGCCATGTCCAACCCGGAATTAATGGACATGCTCCACCTCAAAAATCCAAATCCACCAAAACCACTAGAGCAAGCGACTTAAACCTTAGCACGGATATAAATAGGACGTGCTGGAGGGATAGATTTATCACTCAGAGACTCCCTATGCTGTGGAATAAAATCCCGGTCCATGTGAGGCAGAGCACCTCGCTGACTCTGTTCAAGAGAAATCTAGACCTGTGGATGGGAGATCGTAGGTTTACCCCGGGAATCATCTCTGGGTCACTGCTGGACAGAGGCACAACAAACTAATGGGCACAGTATTTTTTCATATAAGGGGTGGCGTAAGCCACAATAATTTGGGCTAGGCTTATAAATGCCTTAGGGCAGATAGCCTAGTATAAACCTATGAACCTATGAACCTATGAACCTATGAACCTAAGATGAATGGTACACTTTAAGAAGGCCCTACATAGTCTGTGAGACATAAGGTTAGAACCTTCAGATCCGAGATGGAAATTCGGAATTGCAGCCAATTGAACTCTTATAGTGGCAGCTGCAATTCCAGAACACTAGCAATTGGGTCAACGTAAGGATCAATATTATTCTGGGTGGCCCAAAAGGCAAAATGCTTCCATTTGCTGGCATACAACTTTCTGGTGGAAGCTTTATGCGAAGATACAAGAATATGCTGTACCTCCGAGGAAAATTCGTGTGACCTGGCTAGTTTGGAAATCGGAGCAGTCAAGCTGTCAGTCTGAGGGAATGAAGAGAGGAATGAAGGGCCCCTGACGAATGTGTCAGCAGATCTGGAACTGGGTCCAGAATCCAAGGTTCCTCCAGTTGATAGAGTCAAAGGAAGGGAAACCAAATCTGCCGAGGCCAAAAAGGGGCTATTAAGATTACAGTCCTTCCCAGGACTTTGCCTTTCTGTAAGAATTGTGGAATCAGGGAAGTTGGTGGTAAGGCATATAGGAGTCCCAGGGGGCCAATCGTGTACGAGCGAGTCCCTTGGGCTGTCCCCTGGTGGGGGATTCAGGACAAAGTAGCTTCTGCATTTGGCATTCATAGGGGATACAAACAGGTCGCATCAAGACTGGCCCCATCTGCGGAAAATCATCTCCGCAACCTCGTCTTTGAGGGACCACTCGTGTGGTAACAGAATGGCTCTGCTCAGTTTGTCTGCGATCATGTTGGATTTCCCAGGGATGTGCATTGCTATCAGAAAGCACCCGGTGGATACAGCCCACTGCCAAATTCTCAAGACCTCTCAACATAAGGGGTAAGACTAGGTTCCCCCTTGCTTCTTGATATACCAGACCACAGACATGTTGTCTGTCTGGATCACAATCGTACCCAGAGGAAGAGAGTTGTGGAAGTGCTGCAACGCTAAAAGCACCACTCTCAGCTCCAGGACATCGATGTGCAACTGTGACTCTGTTTCTGACCAGGTGCCTTGGGCTGTTCTGCCTTGAAATAGCCCCCCCCCATCAGAGAAGCATCCATGATCACCGTGGCTGATGGCGGGGGAGAAACAAAGGGGCGACCTACTGTTACCTGGTGGCTGGTCAACCACCAAAGAAGATCCTTCTTGCAAGAATCTGTAATCATTATCAAGAATGACATCGGAAGTTATTAGTAAGACCACTGGGTGAAGAGCAACCATTGAAGTATTCTCATGTGCATACGCCCCAGAGGAACTGCTATGAGCATCGCTGCCATGGGTACCTAGTAGTTTTAACACCTGAGAGGCTGGTACTTTTTTTCTCGTCAGAATTTCCAATACCTGACTTTGAAGGGTGGCTATTCTGTCCAGTGGCAATTTTACCATGGTGGTGGTGGTGTCTAAGTCTGATCCGATAAAGGAGATACGCTGCAATGGTGACAATGCAGACTTGTCGAAATTTATAGTTATTCCTAACTGAAAGCACAGATTGAGCGTATGATCCCTGAACAGAATTAGTTGATGCCTGGAGGCGGTGGTAAGGAGCCAGTCGTCCAGATAAGGAAACACTTGGAATCCTAGACACCTCAGGTGAGCCGTAACCACTGCCATACATTTCGTAAACACTCTGGGGGCTGTTGTGAGGCCAAAGGGCAGTGCTCGGAATTGGTAGTGACTGGCTCCCAGCCAGAAACGCAAGTGATCTCTGAATGGTCTGGCCATTATTATATGATAGTTTGCATCCTTGAGATCTATAGATCACATGCAATCTCCCGTTCCTAGGAATGGAAGGATCGATTGAAGCGTGACCATCTGGAACTTCTCCTTCTTTACGAAGGTGTTGAGTCTGCTGAGGTCCAAGATGGGCCTCCAGTCCCCTGTTTTCTTTGGAACTAAAAAGAATCTGGAGTAAGTTCCGGATCCTATCTGGTCTGCTGGGACTGGCTGGATGACTCTCTTTTCCTGCAGCCTCTGGATTCCTATGGCTGCTTGATCCCCGAGACTGGGTGGAACGTCTGGGATTTTCCTTCAAACAGGTGGGGGTTCTGAGAATGGGATGATGTAACCTCTGATAATGCTTTGTACGCAAGAATCTTTTGTAATTCCTAGCCAGGCCTCTGGATACAAAGACAAGTGACCCCTGACTGCCTCCAGAGTAGGACAGTCGGGCCTCCTTTCAGAAGCGCTGGTAGGGCTTGCCAAAGAACTGATCCCGTTAGCCCTGGTTCTGTGGACCCCCCTCTGCCGCCAGGGCGGCGTCTTCCATTATTACCCCTCCTCTGCTCTTGGAGTGGGGGCTCACACCGTGTGTTCCGGAAAGCTCCTTGGGACTTCTGGAACCACATTTTTCCACCTTTTTGCCCTTTGGAGTATGGTCTAGTAGGGGTGGAAAAACGGACTCCTACAGCAGATAGAATCTTTCCATCTTGCTCACACCTAGTGAGGGTCTCCTCGACTCTGGGCCCGTAAAGAGATGAGCCATCGAATGGGGTATTAATGAAAGAAGACCTGAAGGCTTCCGGAAAGGAGCATAAGCGCATCCAGGAATGTCTCCGAAGAGCTATTGCTGAACCCACTGCCCTACTCGAAACATCGGCTGCACAGGAAATGAGCCGCATGGACAAGTTAACTATGGAATTAAGGGTATTAAGTTGGGCTGTCACCTTCTCAGAGACACCTCCATCTGTACTACCCCTGCAGAGTATCTCCAAGCTCTTTTAGGAGATCCCTTTGAAGACGGGTAAAATGAGTCAAGTAGTTGATCGATCACATAGCAAAAGTCGCAGAACTAAAGATGCATTTCCCGTACCTATCCATAGTCCTGGAATCTCTATTAGGAGGATGGACAGTAGAAGAGGTTTCAGACATCTCTTTCTTGGTGGCCGCTGCCACCACCATGGCATCAACCGGCACTCCCTTGGTGAGATACATTTTATCTTGGGGGGATGTAAAAAATTTGTTGGGCCTCCGAGGGACAGGTTCCATAGTATCAGGAGACTCCCTCACCCTTCGAGCAACCAACTCCATTAGTTCATTGAAGGGCGGAGTCACCCAGGAGGTGGAAGGTTGAGACCCAAAGGCCTTCAGGAGCACAGACTCATACTCAGTAGGGCTAACAGACTACCCCACTTCTTAAGAACCTCAAGGATATCAGCAAAGGAGATATCCGAGGAGGACTGTGGGGACCCTTCTGACTCCTCTAAGTCGGTGTTGGATGTAAGAGACTCCTGCGGGGAGTCCAAATGCCTCCTCTTGCAAAGTTTCTTCCTGGGAACCTCATCAGTGGGGGCTTCTGGTAGGGTCTCAGTAGAACATGGGTCACCCAATGGGGTTACCTCAGGCTCTGGGTCTCGACGCTTTACAGGGATCTGTGATGTAGAGGCAGAAAGTAGCATTTTAGGGGAGGAGGAGGAGGACGGCCCTGATGACGTGTAAGTCTTGGAAGACATAACCCTCCTCACAGCATCTAATGCTCCACTGCTCCGACCCGATGAAGCCACTGGTTCCGAAGAAGACAGCAATCTCCCTGGCGCCAAAACAGTAGGCTCCGACCCAGTGGAAGGAGCCGAGCTCATCCGCGCCAAAGCTCCGAGAGGAAGGGTCGGAACAGACGCATCGGTTTGACTCTCCCCCTGGAGCCAATATATCAGCTCCCAGACTCCTCGAACGGCACCGAAGAAGTCACAGTTGATGGAGCCGATAGCACTGGAACAGGCCTCTGCTCCGAAGGATCCACAATTATCAGATCACCCTCCCCCGGCTTGGCTTGGAGGAGGAGTAGTTACAGCAGGTACAATGGTCTTCGGCTCCGAAACCGGTTGAGTCAAAGCCGATAATAATTTGGCCAGTGCCGGGTTCTCAAGAAGCCTCTGCACCACTCGGTCCACATCCACATCGGAGAGGGTTCTCAAAGAATGAGTCGAAGGTACTGAAGAAGCCACTGATTGCAGAATGAGTGACCTCAAGGTTTCGGAGACTGGCTCCAAGACTGGGGACCGGCTCCAAAACACTGGCTCGGTGCACGGCTCCGAAGACTGCGGAGCTGGTGACCGCACCTTAACAGCAACACACGGAGCCGATGACTTGGGCTCCAATGAAGCTTTAGAGGTCTTCGAACCCTTTGACGACTTGGAAGCCTGGTCAGCCTTGTCCAAGGACTCCTGAAATTCTGGCTTCAGCAAGCCTCTGTCCACCAGCTTTCTCCTGCGGTCCAGCAGTAACACCCTACTGCTAAAGGAGTGGCAAATGGAGCAATCCTCCTGGAGATGGACTGGCCCCAAACAATAAACACAATTTACATGTAAGTCAGTAACTGACATCTTCTGCCCGCACTTAGGACATTTTTTAAAGCCTGACTTCCGTTTTTCCCTCTGATCAGCCATACTAACAACAAACTACACCCAATCAGAAAGCAATGCAACAACTATTCAAACCACACTAAGGGTAACAGTTATTAACACACACACAGCAGACTCTACAGATCTACAGAATTAGCAATCCTAAACAGATAAACGTATCAAAACTGTAGCACTAACTAGAAATAGCTAACTAGGGTATCCAATAGAAGCTACTAAGGATAGGGAAACACACAGCTCAAAAGCAACTAAAGCACGGCCAAAAAGCCTAAAAGCAGCCACTCTTAAAAAAGGACGAAAATCTCACCAACAGGAAAGGTAGGGATAAAGCCTGAAGTAAATATATGGCTAACTAGCCCACAAAATGCACTATCTAGATAAATCGGCAAAATCTTTGCTTTAAAGATAATAAACAAGATACTGGCCCGAGCTCTCTATCGACCTGTGAAAGCGGCCGACTCGGAGCCGATGGATCGGTTCCGAACCCATGTGTAAGAATGAATGGCGAGATCAAACAACTTCACATAAAAAGTTTTGTTCAGTCCCAATTCTCCTAGCTCTACTCATCCTTAAAGAGCTTGCTAGCAACATTTGTTTTCTGTAAGATTAAAAGTTCTGACATAGTGTATTGTCTTACTTACATTTCCTGGCTCCTGATTGTTTTGTTGGACTCCCTCCTGCTGAGGTTTGCTCTGCCCGCTCCATTCACCCTTCAGGCTCACTCCGCTCCCATACCTTGCCCCCATATCCTACTCAACTCCAGTGCTTCTACTCTTATTCACTAGACTGACACTCCCTCACTCCATCCATCCAATTACATACACTTCCTGTTATCCTGGTTCCTCCTCCTAGACCTATAACATGCTCATGCTTCACCTATCACTTCTTAACACACTCATATTGCTGTCTCACCTCACTACTTATCACCACAACACATTCCAGACACCCACTTTTCATCACACCACAAACCCACTTTACCATACTACTCCATGTACATATCTCACCATCTCTCCTACACTTGTCAATATTACTAGCCTCCAATATTTTCCACTTAAAATAATACCTACTAAAGGCAGTCACTATAACCCTCAGTTATTCAAAAATGAGCTTATCAAATAACTGAAATTATTTACCAGCATTGCCTCTAGGCTACTACTTAATGGTGACGTCCACCCAAACCCTGGACCAGTCTCAGATAATACCAACCCTCCTAGCCACTCTAGCTCAACACCCCTACACATTCAATCCTAAACAGAAAAAAAAAACTATTGCTAATGAACATTAATAATATTAAAAGTATAGCCAACAAATTAGACATCCTCCATGCCACTCTAGCCACATACTCCCCAGACATAGTAATAATCACTGAAACATGGCTAAAACCAGGTATAAAAGATGATGTAAAACTACCCCCAGGTTACTCCATACTATGAGTGGATAGACTCGACAAAAGAGGAGGTGGAGTTGCTATCCTCTTTAAAGACCATCTCACTTTAACTTTCCTTGACTGCAAAACCCCACAACCCAACAGTGCAGAAATCATCTATACCACACTAACTATAAAATCAAGAAAAACACTTAATATAATTGGCTGCTATATCCAACCTGGAAATAATGCCCCAACTGTAGAGCATCTATTGCACTGGACAAGTAGTACTCTTAGACAGGAGACATTCATACTGGGTGATTTTAATTTAAGACTGGCTTGCATGTGATACAGATCACCCCCATCCATCACATAAACTTGCATGGTTTTACATACACTATTCAAGAACCTACCTGAATAGATAAAACTAGTAAAAAACAATCACACTTGAATTGGATATTACTAAATAACTCCTCTCACTCATTCCAGTCAGGTTGCCTTCCTGATGGTCTGAGCGACCACCTACTCACATTTTTTATACGACAACACATATTCCCATCAAAACCTACTATGTTTAAACAATTTAGAAAAAAACAATTTTAATCTTGACAACTTCCTTGCTGACCTACAAACTGCAATTGGGCTCCACTCAAATACCTTGACCTAGATGAAGAAGTGGACCACTTTAATAAATCCTTTTTAGATCTATTAAATGCACATGCCTCTGTAGAACCATCAGAGTAAAATCAAACTATGCCCCCGAGCTAAGCAGAGACACTAGGGCCCTTCTGAAAACTAGAGATAAAGCCTGGGAACTATGGCATAAGGCTAACACAGTAGTTTCTAAACAACAGCATCAGGAACTTAGAAATAAGGCAAAAAAAAAAAAAAACAAATAAAACAGGATAAAATAAATTTCTATCATAACATTCAAAACACATATCAAAAAAGCCCTCAAAAACTTCTGCCTGCTATAAACTCAATCTTTCACCCAAGAAAATCTACTACACCAACCCCAAACATCCACAACAATTCCAATAGCATAGCTACCATTTTTAACAAACATTTTACTAAATCAATAATTGCCCTTTCCAAGCAGCAAACCCCTACTCCTGATACCAAACCAGCCAAGTCTAGAACTAGCAATGCCTCGTTCCCTTTCTCCCCAGTTCCTACAGCCACTATAAAAAACTACTCCAGGAACTAAAGCCTACTACATTTGTCATAGACAACTTACCCAGTGAATACCTCAAAACTATAGCTGAATCTATAGCCTTCCCAATATCAATCCTTATAAATAGATCCATTCTCGAAAACAGGGTTCCTCAACTGTGGAAAATGTCCCATGTAATCCCAGTTCATAAAGGGGGACCGTCCACAGAACTGACAAACTATCATCCCATTGCTATTCTTTCACCTCTTTCTAAGCTACTCAAAAGGTATATTCATCTTCAGGTCATGAAATTCGTAGCAACAAATAACCTTCTCTCAAACACTTAGCATGGGTGTTGCCCATCGCATAGTACCAATACAGCTCTCTTATCCTTCACTAACACGGTAAACCATCACAAGAATAAAAACTTTGTATTTGCCATCTTTCTAGACCTATCAAAAACTTTTGATATGGTCTCCCATTCCAAACTAATAGATGTACTAAATTAACTATTTTCTCACCATCTACCACAGCTTGGTATAATAACTATTTATCTGGCCTTCAACAATCTCTTCTATGGCAAGGTGATCTATCTCCACACCTTACTTTATCCATTGGTGTCCCCCAAGGATCTATATTAGGTCCTCTCCTCTTCTTTCTCTTTACTAATAACCTACACACAGCTACTCCACATGGTTGTATAATACAGTATGCAGATGATTCAGCACTTACCTGTGCTGCCACTTCTCTATCAGCCCTTCAATCTCAAACACAGGAATCTTTCACTTCTGTTGAAACATGGCTAGTCAATGCCCATCTAATCCTGAACCCAAACAAAACTAAATTATTACTCTTCCAACCTAACAAGACATCTATCTCATGCCCACCATTTAACATAATAGCCAAACACAATACTGTCATCTCCCAGACAGCCCACAAAAAGCTTCTTGGAGTGGAATAGACAATAACTTAAAATTTGACTTGCATGTCTCCCCAACAATAAAAAAGTCCATAAGAAATTTGGAAGTCTATATGGGCACAAAAGGTTCTTGACCGAAATGGCCAACATTACATTAGCACAAACCCATCTGCTCTCCACTCTAGTATATGCCTCTCCAATTTTAATTAATCTTAGGAAAACTGACTTATCTAAGCTAGAAGCATGTTATAATACAATTGCTAAGTTTGCATCTGACTGCCCATATAAAACACATCATTGTACAGCTTTAAGGATACTAGACTGGCTTGAACTTCCAAACATTATTCTTTACAACCATCTCTCTCTAACTCACAAAATTGTAATACAACCAACCAGAACCCCTGCACTACAAAATATCATCCTTCCTTACAGTTCCAGCAGACCACTTTGCTCTAAGAGTAAGAACTTACTCACCATCTCCAAGGCCAACAATACTGCAGGAGAATCTTTATTTTCCAGCTATATATCTCATATATGGCACTCCCTTCCTAACTGCAGTCTCTCAATCTCATCTACTAACCACTTTAAGACATCACTTAAAGCTTATCTAAAAAATAAGTGTCTACGTTCCTGTACTAACCCCCTCGTGAATGCTTGGATTCATCACAGTATACCCCTACCATATCCAACTTCTTCCTGGTGTTTAGTCTTTTATTCCTACTGGTCTGTCTTAACCTTATATCCTGACATAAGTCATACTTTACAAATAGTACTAGCTATGTTCAAAGCCTAGGTTTTGTTGTCATAATATAACAAATTTGAATTTTCTTATGTATACTACATTTTGTTTACTTTATACTTTATTGATTATTGTAATTCGTGCATTAATATTTACTGTTACTCATGGAGCTGTTCTCCCTGGGCCTCCACTGAAAAAAGGATCTGTGTCCAGTCGGACTTTCCCGGTAAACAAATGTTAAATAAATAAATAAACATAAAACAAACAGTTTGTTTGGTTAACATATATATAATAATGGCAGAGTCGGATTCTGGCGTCAGATACGAAAAAACTATTGAGGAATGAATGAAAATTAACAACATCAGAGCATATATTTATATAAAAGAACATAAACCGTGCTAATCTGTTCAGAGTTACAAACATTATATAACCCATACATTTTTTATACATCTATCATCAATCCACCTTTACATAAATTGCTCACTTTTTACCTTCCCTTACTCCTCACTCCTCCTGCAAAACATTCTGCATGTATTGTTCCCACAATTTCCATTTTTTATATGTAGTTTGCTTCCAACCTTTAGTAAATATCCCACTTCCAGTTCTTTTATCTCTGATACAATATTCACTATTTCAAAAACAGTCGGTTTAGACTGAGTTCCACTTCCTAGTAATTGCTTTTTTGGTAGCAATCAGAATTAAACTTAACAAGGCCTTACAATGTCTAGGCAATTCAGATCCTGTATCACAGTTGAAAAAAATAATTTCCTTAGTTACACCCATTTGCTCACCCAAAGTACTCTGTAGGGAATTTTTAAAGTCTGCCAACTCATTACACTCCCAAAGCATGCTACCTGAGGAAAAAGTCTTTGGAGTTTGTTTGGGGTATAAAATACCTATGCAAACACAAGCAAAAATCCTAAATCTTCTAGACTGTATTGCATATTTGGGAGCCATATATATATATATATATATATATATATATATATATATATATATATATATATATATGTCCTCCCATTGTTTCCTTGTGAATTGCTTACCCAGTCTCTCTTACCAATATATTCTAACCTCCTCAGATTGATTCCTATAGCTATTGTGCCATACTAATTATCCCTTTTTTAACAGCAACCTCTGTTCTAGATTCAACTAAAAACTCTACCAGAGCTGGGCTTTCACTTAGGATCCTCCTATCCATTTCATTTTGCTAATACTCTGATATCAATCAAGGAAGGTTAGTTTCTAGCCTGCAGTCCAAATGTCTTCCTGATCGCTACTCATTCAATTATCTTTCCCTCTCTAGTTATTTGTTCCCAATACCTTGGGTTGCTTTGCTAGTCTTTGACAGTAAATTCCAGCCCTTTTTTGCCTATTCTCTGTACCCTTAATTGCAGTAATCCCTATTGGCAAAATCTCCTTTCTCCATTCTTGTGTTAGCTTAGTTCTTAGAATACTTTCTGCTACATTATGAATATAATATCCTCTATGATTGTTATTCTCCTTAAGGGTCTGCATCCAAAATTACACTCTCTCCTTATTTCTTGAACCCCCCTTCTTCATTAGCCCTTTCCACACTGAATTACAGCTTTCTGTTTCTGTTATGTAAATGACCATTAACCACATAGCTCTAAAATATCCCCACAATCAGATAATCCTAAACCATCTTGTTCTACTAGAAAGATCAGCTTATCCCAGTTGACCTTTGCCCTCTTCCACTCCCAGAAAAAAGTCCAACTTTTTATTACTGTCCACAACTTCTCCTCTGGTTGATAACAGTATACCAGACCTACATATGAAACTAAAAAGAGGAAAAAAATGTTTTCACTACTTGTAGCTTGCTTTCCGTATCCATAAACAAGAGCTTCCAGTTTCGCAGTTTTTGTATTATTTTTTATTTAGTCTCCTCCGACATATCTTTAGCTGCCATAACAGAATCATTTTTAACACATACTCCTAAATACTTCATTTTATCATGTCCTCATAGATATGGGTATTGCTGACACAATTCATGTGTGGGTACATAGTTTACAGCTATAGCCACTGTTTTGTCTTCATTAATTCAATATCCTGAAAAAAACAGAAACTGTCTCAGAATGTTCCACAACAATGAGAGGCCCTTTTCTGGTTTTATCAGGTACAAACTAATAACATTTGCAAATAAAAGCAACTTTTCTAAATTGCTATACCAATTATATGCTTGAATTTCTGAGCCTCTTCTTTTATT
This sequence comes from Protopterus annectens, assembly GCF_019279795.1. NCBI lineage: Eukaryota > Metazoa > Chordata > Ceratodontiformes > Protopteridae > Protopterus > Protopterus annectens. Next base: position 193,895,463 of record NC_056740.1, read on the forward strand.
TACCAATGGCTCTAAATATAGCCCAAATAACAAAGGGGAACAAGGACACCCCTGCCTAGTTCCTCCTCTGTTGAGATACAACTCATCAGAGAGGAACACTCAAACTTTTAATTTTTGCCCCCAATCCCTCATATACCCTTGTAACTAACCTTATTATTGTAGCAGGGAATGCAAATGCTTCCATTGCCCTACTCACAAAATCCCAGCTTACTCTGTCAAATGCTTTCTCTGTATCAGTATCCACACACCTAGCAGCATTTTCTTACTCTGCTTCCCTCTGTATCACAATTGCTCTGTTAATGTTGTCAAATATTTGCCTCCTCTCCACAAAATCAAATTAACCCATATCTATTCATTTTGTCAACATCTTTGTCATTCTTTTAACTATTATAGACATAAACACTTTATAATCATGGTTTATAACTGAAATAGTCTATATAAAGCTAGATATGATGAGTTTTTACTGTCTTTTGGTATTCCAAACACCGCAGCTTTTTTCAAGGATGTTGGTGCTTCTCCTTCTTTTAAAATACTGTGAAACAAAACCTCCCAGATCTTTATCACTTTCATCCCTCCTAGGTACCAAACTTCCACATGAATACCGTGTATTCCTGATCACCAAACAAAACTTTCAGACATCAAGCAAAACTGCTCAAAACACAAATAATGTAAAAAAAAAAAAAAAAAAACAGCACAATTTTTTCAGGGTGCAAGCTGTCCTGTGCCCCCACTCCTCCTGCTAATTATAAATACCCAGTCTGAGATTGCAACAACAGTGGGGACAGGGCAAATTCTTCATTTCCCACTGTTCGTAATCTCACATGGAAAAACAGGGGGCAATATGTATTCGGATGATTTTCAATAAGCTATACCACTTTTTTCTCTGTACAATGAATTCACTTCTCTACTACCGTAACAACACTTGAATGATGTCCATGGTATGTCTAGCAAATATTAAGACACTCAGAGTGAAGAATAAAATAAATTTCTGGATCAAAAGTTTCAAGATCAAACAAATTCTCTGGTGGCACAATGATTCCAAGGAGTTGCATTTAAACCATGTTTTCCAATGTAAATTATACCTTTGAACTTCCAAGCACATACGATCTTCAAAGAAAATATATTTCTTCAGTTGTGCAGATACAATTCTTCTATTCTGACAGGTATTTTCCCAATTCTGAATACCATGCAATGGTTGCCTGGTGAGTAAATAACACTGAGACACAAAATATGTGCTGTAAACTCCTGAAGGATATACTCACACTACTCTGAGGTTCAAACTGAGAATGAAAGTATACCACATGACATATAACTTCCTGTGACTAGCTCATTAGCATTAAAGCTTTATGCCCCAAGTATAACATCATCCTACTCAAGGACTTCACCAACATAGACAGAGGAGACAGTGCCACCCAATATTTGGAGGCCCTCCTCAGTATGTCAGAATTTTTCTTCTTAAAGAACTTAGACGCTCAAAAAAAAACAGGAAGGGGCCAGGGGTGTCAAAGAGACTCTATGATACAGTTAACACCGGTTTCCTCTTTAGGAGGTCCTTGACCAGGTCCTGGGAGGTCTTAACAAAGAGGATGTCACTGTGGAAGGAGGAATCTAGCATGACCTGCCTGAGCTCATCTGTAAAAGAAAACCTGAACCATGTCATCCAAGGCAGCCATATTTTTGGTCATGTTGTCCTAGTAATAGCATAAAAAAAGTCAAAATTACGGTAGACTACAAGGAAGCCCACAGTAGAAGCCATAGTAAGGATATTTTCCACATCCTCCTTGATCCTGGGCTCAGGGAGGTCAGACAGCTTTTCAAGTGTCAGATCTACTAGGAAGGATAGGACACTAGATAGATAAGAGAAGTAGCTAAGGGACCCAAGTCCTTAAGTGTAAAAATAGAAAACTTTTTGCAAGCCATGTACAAAGTTTTGAACTCTTTATCAGAAGGCAAAGTGAAAAGATAGATATTGCAGTTTTTGAAACATATGCTTGATCAGAAAATATCACACAGGAGTCTGTTATAAAATGCTTGCTTGGAATGCACCTCTATCCAATTGGGGACCTGTATCGAATGGACTAAATAGCGAATGCTATTTAGTCGATCCAATACTGTCGAAATGTCAAAATAGCAAAGTCACAGAACATCGAATTTTTTCCCACGGAAAAAATTTGGTGGGCCACCTTCGGGACTTTGCCATTTCCTCCACTATGGTGCGATCTCGGAGTTGGTATATTTAAGTAGGGGGGTGTGTGGGACGAAGCCCCCCACTTAAATGTTTAGGTTTTTTTTTTTTTACGGAGCAGTGAATTTTTTCCCTGGGAAAAAAATTTACTGTTCCGTTTGTTCGATATTTTGTTGTTCAGATATTATCGGTACGATGAAATAGCGTTCGCTATTTTCATCGTACGATAATATAATACAGACACTCAGCCTCCTTGGGAACAGAATTCAGATACTACCAGTTTTCTCAGATGGCACTGGGTTTCATAGATGGCATCCTTTAATGTAGGGTTATTGAGTAGGAAGACGCAGGGCTTCTCAACCTTATTAACAAGATACTAACTAAGGCATTTCTGACAAGAAGACAGAGGAGCTGCAGTCTAGTTGACAGCAAACCTCATAATTCTAGGGCTCTCCAAAGAAGTGATCATGACAGGGGGAAGTTGTAGAGAAGAGTTGTCTTATTAACCTTGACTGTCTCCAAGACAAGGATTTCCCTTCCAAGGGCAATGAGATTCAGAAAAAAATCCTCCTCTAACCTTAGCACCACAACAGGAAGCCTGGGCTCACCCAATACACAAGGCTATTCAAGTAGAAAATGTGAGCATCAAAGATCAAGCGACAGGATGTCAATGCAACGGGAAGTGCACTTTACAAATGGTGCAAGTTATAACAGGTCCATGCAGGACCTAGCTACTGCATCAGTCCTTGTTCCTAAAAGCAAGTTCATGAAACTGTACAGACAGTTCCCACAATATAGCACTAGGTCATAAAATCCCTAATGTCTCAGCTGACAACATGTAAGCCAAGCATGGGTATACTCCAGATAATATAAATGGAACAAGTAATACAGACACCAACAGATGCACCTTAAGGAGGTTACTAGTATGCACGTCTATCTCACTTTTCATTCCTTCCTGTCTGAAGATGGGTTTACTAGAGAAAGTGCTCGAGATTCACAAGAAGTGCAAGGTGGCCTTATGGACAGCTTCATCATGTGGAAGTTGTGAACAATGTTTGGTCTCTAGCACCCTATACTTTTCATAACACTGGCTCCAAATCATATGAGGGACATTCTTCTCTAAGAATTTTCTACACCTGCCATTCACAGAAAGTTGGGTTTGGTCTTGGGTTTTGTTTTATATGTCTGCTAGATGGCCAGGTAGTAGCATCGCCACAGTAGGCAGAATTCCAGTATGGATCATGATTCATATTCTGTCAAAACCAGAAATATGTGAAGGTTCCTGCATTTCAGGTATAGAGTGCAAGAACTTTTCCATAAATAACATATGACTCCAGATCTAAAAATCTGAACCGAGAGAAAGTAATAAAACAACTGAATGGCACAGGGGATCAGTGCATCCTCCCAAAATAATATCGGACATCATGGCATGTGCTAGTCAGAAGGTGCTTGTGATCCCCCCCCCCCCCCCACATCATGTAGGATTAGGAAAATCCAGAAATATGTAAATTTGGAATATCAGAGAGAAAAGCACAACAGCTTCCCAGTGCAGAAGTCTTCCAAAGTCAGACAGCTGGTTATGTTCAGATAATACCCTGGCTACCACCATACACACCAGTTATATAATGAGCAGTATTTCATCTTTGTTTATAGGTGTGTGAAGAACAGTGGTGGTGGAAGCATTGATTCAAAGAAAAGATTGAGAATGCTTTAGGTATGGAGTATGGATTGGTCCTGAAAGTACTCATCTGACTATACGTTAGTATTAATTTAATGAAACTAGTCTAACAACAACCACAACATCAACGATCAGGTGTTGACAAATGTAGAAAAATAAAACAAGAAAAATGTATTTTTTTTATTTTGTAATACAAAAGTCCCTCCACTCACCTTCCTACCCACACTCACACATTCCCCAAGCACATACCTCTCAACTGTCCAGATTTTTGCCTTTAGTCTGTTCCTCACAAAAATTTGGTTATCTGGCACATTAATGGTAAATCATTTAGGACTGAAGTCAGAAAATATTGATAGACATTTGAATTTTAGACTTCACACCATTTAGAAAATTCATGCTAATGCAAAACCTGTTATTCTATCAATTTTCTAAGTCTATAACTGCAATATTTAAAACTGTTCCTATTTTGGGGCCTTTGTCCCCCCAATTATTTATGGCTTTGTCCAGATTTCTTGCTCTAACAGGTTGAGAGGTATGCCCAGGCAGAAGTCTGAAACCATGCATTACCCGATCTTTGTTATCCTAACTCCAATTTAATAGCTGATCAGGGACTATGAATTCCTAAGAGCAGTTCAATTGGGCAACAAAACAATTCTAACATTAGGGATGTCAATTTAGATAATGGAGGCATGGTATAACTAGGTTAAAAAGTTGTTCTATCCATGCAAGAAAAAAAAAAGAGTAAAATGGCATGTAAGTCAAGGTCTACAGCTCAAAATTCCTTCTAAATGAACTCATAGCTACTAAAGAAGGTGTCTTCGGTAAAATACATTTTACGTTTCAAGTATACAGTATGTGGCTACTCAGAAAATTAAGTTATGTACTCACCATAACTATGCATCTGTGTTGTCCATTTTCATTCTTCCTCAACGAATGGGTTGGGATACGATCTTTGGATCTGACTTGGGCACATTACTCTAGATTCTAGGATCAGACTCTTGAGCTCCTCCCTTTACCCACAATCCCCCTGACCACTGAATTACTTAGACTGAGTTTCCTGCTAATATATAACTTTCAAAATATAACAACTAGTGAAATTATTATAAAAATGAGAAAGATAAGAAGACATTAACAGAACAGGGGCTCAAACAGGAACTGTGGTTCCTAAGAAAAAAGCTTCCATCAGATCGCTCCCGAAGACATGAATGTGGGGTAGGCAGGGAGGGGGAGGGGTTGAGGAAGAATAAAAATGGACAACACAGATGCATAGTTATGGTGAACATATAACTTTTATATCTGATGTTATCAATTTCATTCATTCCTCAACGAATGGGACAGAGTCCCCAGATACGAAAAACCCTGGGTGGCCTTCATGGAAGGATGTTCTGCAGAACTGAATGCAGCTCTGTTAGTGGAGATGATATCCAACTTGTAATGAGTAATAAAGGTATGAGCATTTAGACCATGTGGCAGTTGTACAAATATCATCAATGGAGGCTCTGTCCAAAAAGCAGTTGACATAGCTATTGACCTAGTTGAGCATGCCTTTGGCTGTCTTGGTAGGGTTAAACCTCTAGAAGAGTAAATGTAAGAAATGCAATCTGTAATCCATTTGGCTATAGTGTACTCTTTGACACAGGTGATCCTAGTTTGTTACTGAAAAACTAAAACAATTGGTCAGATTTTCTAAATTCTTAGTCCTATGAAGATAAAAACGAAGTTGCTTATGCATAGCTAAAAGAGGAAGCATGCATTCTCCTTTATTGTCAACTTTAGGAAAAAAATACGGGCAGGTTGATTACTTGATTAATATTTGTTTCAGAGGCAACTTTAGGTAAAAAGGACAGGTTAGTAAGCAAGGTAACCCTATCTTTATGGAAACAAGAAAAACTGTTTTCCAAGAAAGAAATTTGAGATCTGGTTTTGCCGAGGGTTCAAAGGGTGACTGTACTAAACTCTGTTATTTTCCAAGTCTGTAATACAACAGTAAGATCCCAAGCTGCAGTAAGATCCTTAATCGGAGATTTAAGTAAAAAAGTGCATTTAAGAAATGCTTTGCACAACTTTGAGGCTAAAAGGGAAGCATTGTCTCTGATGTGGTAGTTTGAGATAGTCAGCTGAACTTTGATGGTAGAGAAGCTCACATCATTTTAAAAAACAGAAGAAAGGAAATCTAAAACAGCCAGAAGCAGACCAGTGAAAGGATCCCTGTCACTGCTGAGCCCAAAAAGAAAACCTCTTCCATTTACTCTTACAAATCTTTCTTGCAGAGGGCTTCTGGGATGAAAACTAAATTTGATGAACAGGACAGAAAAGACTGGAATGTCTATCCATTATTGGAATTGGAGAAACCATGCAGTTAATCTGAGACCTGCAACATACAGATGAGTCATCTGTAATGGATGTAAAAGGAGGTCTGGACTGGGGTCCAGTGTCAGAACGCAGTAGATGACACCATAGAAAGGTGATCTACACTTGCCGAGGCCAGAATGGGGATTACAATGCTTTTCAACTAGAGTGCTTTCTGAAGGAATTTGGGAATTAGAGGTAGGGAGGATAAGCATATAGGAGACTGGGTCCACTTTTGAATCTCGAAATACTGAAATCTCAAATTTCAGTATTTTGAGACCAGAATGTTGAAAGTGCAGTTATTCGAAACTGCACTTTGTCAAATCTAGGTTTCCAGAATTCGCAATAGGTGTGGTATGTACTTGTTTCTGTCTCTAAAGGTAGCGTAGTTTGGGATTTCTAGATGGAGGACAATGTTTATGTACAGAGATTGAGATAGGTGTTTAATTTTAAAGGGTTTTGGGGTAGAAATTTGTTAGTTTTTAATTTTTGAGGGGAGTTTTAGGAGTAGTTTTTTTTTTTTTCAAGTCAGTGCGACCTCGGAGTTGGTATATATATAAAACTAGGGAAGGTGTGGGGGGGGGGGTCGCAGCCCCCACATGAAAGGTGCAGGGGGGCAAGAACATATGGTCATGTTATTTTTTTGACTTATTTAGTGGTTCTGTGTTTTCTGGGGGAAGGGTTGGATTTTTATTTGTGTTTTGTAATTTACAATGTTTTCGTTATTTTGTAGTTTCGTGTTTGTGAGGTTTTGACATTCTGGTATCTAAATACTGAAATTCGAGATTTCAGTATTTCGAGATTCAAAAGTGGGCCCAGGTGACTTGGGGGGGGGGGTAAACATAGACTAGAGCATCTCTCGTTGACTGCACTTGAGTGGAAATTAGGGCATAGAACCTGCTGTATTTGTTATTGAGGGGAGAGGCAAAAAGATTGCAGCAAGGCTGACCCCACTTGCAGAAATTCATATTTGCCACTTTCTGACTGACAGACCACTAGAGGCATCAGAATAGTCCTACTGAGCCTGTTCGCTAGAACACTGGATTTCCCTGGTATATGACTGCCCACTGCCAAACTCTCATTGCTTCTCAGCAAAGGGGATAAGATCTGGTTTCCCCTTGTTTGTTGCTATACCAAGCCATCGACATATTGTCTGTTTGGAAAGCAACTGTCCCCAGAGGAAGAGAGTTCTGAAGTGCCTGCAGTGCTAGAAGGGCCGTTCTCACCTCTAAGACATTTTACAGTGGATATAAAATGTTTACACACCCCTGCTAAAATGCCAGGTTTTTCTGATATAAAAAAATGAGACCACAATAAATAATTTCAAAACTTTTTCCACCTTTAATGTGACCTATAACCTACACAATTCAATTAAAAAACAAACACATCTGTTAGGGGAAAAATATAAATAATAAAAAATGTACAATAAGCTGGTTGCATAAGTGTGCACACCCTTAAACTAATATTTTGTTGAAGCACCTTTTGATTTAATTACAGCACTCAGTCTTCTCAGGTAGGAGTCTATCAGCATGGCACAGCTTGACTTGGCAATATTTGCCCACTCTTCCTTGCAAAAGCACTCCAAACTTGTCAGATTGCGAGGGCATCTCTTGTGCACAGCCCTCTTCGGGTCACCCCACAGAGTTTCAATTGGATTTAGGTTTGGGCTCTGGCTGGGCCATTCCAAAACTTTAATTTTCTTCTGATGAAGCCATTCTTTTGTTGATTTGGATGTATGCTTGGGGTCACAGTCATGCTGAAAGGTGAATTTGTCTTTATCTTCAGCTTTCTAGCAAATGTCTGAAGGTTTTGGGCCAAAAGTGACTAGTATTTGGAAGTGTTCATAATTACTTCCACCTTGACTAAAGCCCCAGCTCCAGCTGAAGAAAAGCAACCCCAAAGCATGATACTGCCACCATCATGCTTCACCATGAGGATGATGTTCTTTTGGTGATGCAAAGTGTTGTCTTTGCGCCAAACTTACCTTTTAGAATTGTGGCCAAAAAGTTCAACCTTGGTCTCATCAGACCATAACACATTTTCCTACATTCTTTTGGGAGAAGATGTATTGTTTTGCAAATTTTAGACAGGCCTGGATGTTTTTCTGTGTAAGAAAAGGTTTCCATCTTGCAACCCTACCCCATAGCCCAGACATGTGGACAATACAGGAGATCGCTGTCACATGTAGTACACCACCAGTACTTGCCAGAAATTCCTGCAGCTCCCTCAGTGTTGCTGTAGGTCTCTTGGCAGCCTCCATGACCAGTTTTTGTCTTGCCTTTTCATCAATTTTGGTAAGACGTCTAGTTCTTTGCAACGTCACTTTTGTCCAATAATTTCTCCACTTTTTGATGACTGTCTTCACTGTGTTTCATGGTATATCTAATACTGTGGAAATTTTTTTGTACTCTTCTTCTGACTGATACCTTTCAACAATGAGATCCCTTTGATGTTCTGTAAGATTCTCTGCGAACCACAGCTTTTGCTGTTGCTGTAGCAGGCAACTGAGTAAATATCAGGAAAATCCTACTAGAACAGCTGAACTTTATTTGGGGTTAATCAGAGTCTCTTTAGTTGATGGCAGGTGTGTACCCAAGAAGACTGAATGCTGTAATTAAATCAAAAGGTGATTCAACAAAGTATTAATTTAAGGATGTGCACACTTATGCAACCAGCTTATTGTACATTTTTTTATATATATTTTCCCCCTAACAGATTTGTTTCTTTTTCAATTGAATTGCAGAGGTTACGGGTCACATTAACAGTGGGAAAAGTTTTGAAATGATTTATTGTGGTCTCATTTTTTTATTATCACAAAAACATGGCATTTTAATAGGGGTATGTACACTTTTTATATCCACTGTACATGCAAACTGGTCTCTTCAGGGGACCATGTGCCTTGAACAGTACGTCCCAAGAAATGCCCTCCCCCACCCCAAATGGGAGGCATCCATGGTCTTGGTGGCGACTGGGAGAGGAAGGATAAAGGGATGTCTTAGATAAACATCATCAGACTGTATCAACCACAATAGGGATTCCTTGCAAACCTGAGATAGCTTTTTAGGGTGTTGTAAAGGCTAACACTAGAGTCCCTTGGAGGATTCGCATGTGAAGATGAGATGTAGTTATCACGGTGATTGCAGCAGCCACCGATCCCATGGCTTTGAGAATTAGCTTTGCTGGGGGAGAGGGGTGAGAACCTGTCTGACATGCAATCTTAACACAAGAACTCTGCTTTGTAGTAAGAGAGCAAGACGATTGACTGTATCTAGGCAAACCCCTATAAAGTCCAAGACTTGAACTGGTTGTAGGTGGGACTTTGACAGAATGATTGTGATTCCAAGGGAGGTGGATAACTGAAGTAAGTAATCTCTGGCTTTTCCTAGACGATGCCTGGTTGTAGTAGTAATGATCCAGTCATCTAAATAAGGAAACACTCTGATTCTGTGCAGTATTAAATGACCTGATATCACTGCCATGCATTTGGTGAACACCCTGGGGCCTGTGGTGACACCAAAGGGCAGGGCTCTGAACCGGTAATGACTGACTCCCAGCTGGAAATATCTTCGAGAGTGCCTGTTCATTTTGATATGATAGTATGCATCCTGAAGATCTATGGATCAAATCCAATTATTCTTCTGTAAGAGAGGCAGAATGGACTGAACCGTGACCATCTGGAACTTGAAACTCTTTACAAACTGGTTCAAATAACTGAGATCTAAGATGGGTCTCGGGTCTCCTGTTTTCTTTGTTACTAAAAGGAACCTTGAGTAAATTCCGGATACTCTTTGGTCTGGAGGGACCTCTTGGATGACTCTTTTGTCTAGCAGCTTTTGAACCTCTAGAGCTGCTAACTCCACTGACTAAGAAGAACTTCGGGGAGACATTTTCTTTCCATTGGGGGAAGCTGTAAAAAGGGAATGAAATCTCCTCTGGATATAATCCTTTGCACCCATGAGTCTTATGTAATGCCTGTACAGGCGTTTAGGTGCAGGGATAAGGGCCCCCAACTGTCTAAACAGAAGAACAGTTGGGCAAAATTTCAGGAGCACTGAAAAGTCCTTTCCAAGAAGGAATCTCAAGACCCTTGGTTCTGCAGACCCCTTCTGCCACGTGGGTAGCATCTTCCATTATAATTATTTCCCCCTTTGCCTCTGGGAGAAAAATCTCTGTGTGATTCTTGAAAAGGCCTTTGAGATATTCAGAACCACATCTTTTTACCACCACACTAATCCCTACAAAAAGGTCTCTGCGGGGTAGAAAAATGGATTCCCACAGCAGATAAGGTCTTTCTGTCTTGTTCACTGAGGGGAAAGTGTGTCTTTAATGGTTGGCCCAAACAAAGAAGATCAATCAAAAGGGATATTGATGAATGACGCTTTAAAGGGCTCCACAAAATCATACGGCCTCATCCAGGCATGTCTACTAATGGCTATGCTGAACCGGCGGCCCATGAGGAACTTTCAGCTACATGTGAGATTATCATGGACACATTCAATATTGATGTAGGGTGGCCAGTCTTGAAGAAAAATATTTTTGTTCCTCTGCTGACATGGACCCAAGGGCAAAGTTAGAGAGTTGATTAACTAAGTTCCTCTGTCACCTAATGAAGTGTGTCAGGTAGTTAAACAACTTGAAAGCAAAGGTTGCTGGGGAATAAACTCACCTCCCATACCTGTCTAATGATCTAGACTCTCTATTAGAGGGATGAATAGTAGAGCTCTGCTCGGTTAGCTCCTTCTCAGTGGCTGCTGCAATAACCACGGCGTCCACAGGGATCCCTTTCATCCAATACTGTCTATCTGTACGGGCACTCAAAATCTTATCCAGGTATCTAGGGATCGATTCTATGGCATCTGGTTCCTTCTATGCCCAGCGGGATACAAGATCTGTAAGCTCAACTGCCGCAGGGGTAAGGGCCAGAACTGAAGGCTTCAATGAACACAGATTCCTCATGGGAAAGGGTTTGGGATGACCAACCACCTTTCTGGTGCAAATGTCTTCAAAACAGATAATCTTCACGAGGCAATCTAGGGGACCCTTCCCCTTCATCGAAATTGGTGTTTTCTGTGTGGGATTCCTGTGGGGAAACCAAGTGCCTCCATTTGCTTGACCTCTTTTGGGGAATCTCTTCAGTGGATACTCTGCTGAGGTATCCAAATAGGCAGGGAGTTCCCTAACTGGAACTGCCTGGAAGCTCATACAGGCTGGCTGTCCCTGGGTGATAGGTTTAGCAGACTCAAACACAGGTTCCAAAGATGTTAGAGAAGAAACTACTCTTGGATGAGAGAAGACCCTCTCCACCACCTCGAAGGCAGAGTGACGAGGAGAAGCCGAGGACAATCCAACTGAAGCCAAAACTCTCAGATCAGACAATCCAGGGCTAGCCTCGACCCTGCCCTCTGAGAGAGGAGTCAGAGTTGTCCAGAGGGGAAGCGACAGCTTCAAAAGCTTTGGAGTCAAAGTCATTCCCTCAGATTCGATGCCAACACTTCGGCTCCAAGACACAGTGTTCTGGGGTGGGGGGGGGGGTCAGAGCTGATTGTATCAGGGAAGGAGCCACAGTTGAAGAAAGAGGTAACTTTGGATCTGGCTGTTCAACTCTTGGAGATCTCGGATCAGAAGAGTGCTATGAAACAGAAGGTTGGATCAGAGAAGGAGTGATGATGCATGAGAGGATGACAGGTAGAGTCTTACAAACAATGAAAAATAAAAGGCAGCTGTTGCAAGACAAAAGCAATGCTTGGTAGATGGTAAATCCTTTATAAGCAAAAAACTCCACATCCAGAAAAAATACAGACAATGTTCATCCAAGATAAAGCAGTGCAAGCAAACACAGCAGTATTAAGCGCTTTCATCTGGTAGATGACTTCCTCAGAATATAAAAATACTGCAATTAGCACCTGTTTAAATACATTGCTTACCCAATCACAAATAACTGACATCATTTCCCCCATTAACAAGGTTGCATATACTTAATACAAGCCAAATTTAAAACAATAATACATGTAAAAAGTTTAAAACATCCCTAAACAGTGTATATAACTAAATAAAAAACATAGATTTTAATTTCAATAGAAAAGATAAAGAAATTCTATCATTTAACCCAGGAGTATGATAGGCATCAAGCCTAATTTGCCATTTGAGTTCTACAAACTCCAAATACTCATTCAAGGGTCCCCCACGAGGTCCCAGATCTACCTCTGCTTCGGAAAGACTTCGGCAGGACCTGATAGAAGAGGAAGTGGAAGGAGGTCTAAAAGATTTCTTGGAAGTCTCCTGAAGAAAGAAAGAGACCTCAGTCTCTGGGACACTGGCTCCAGGGAGAACTGTGGGCTTCAAAACCGAGGAGATTTCAAAGTTGCAGGCGTCAGACTCAAGCTTTCAGAATTTTTGATTGGTGGTTCTGAAGTCAAAGCAGACTTGGCAAACCTTGCTGGGGAGCATTTTGTGTGCTCTCTGGGCTCCTTAGACTTATGAGAGGGGGTCTGAACTCCTGATGTTGATGTACCAGAAGAAGGAGCAGAAGCAGGAATAAGGCCCTTGAGAACCAGATTTTTCCTTCCATGACTAATAGCTCTACAGTTGAATCCAGCAAAAATACTGCAAGAAACATCCAGGTGTGCAGGTAAACAACAGGCACAATCCCTGTAGGCATCTGAGTTGGGTATCCTATGTCCACAGAAAGTGCCCTTTTTAAAGCCAGTTGGCTTTTCAGCCATACAGTAACAGAAAATCACACGGCAGAAAGCCAGACAATGAAACAAAAAGAAAAGGAAAGTTGTTTTTTAATACAACAAAGAAAAGGTTTATGCCAGCAATGGTATAACTAAACACCTTGAAGTGAGGTAAAGGAAGATAGGTTACCAACAATGGTAACAAAGACTACCAAAGAACATTTTAAATTTGGCAACTAAACTAGACTAGGTAGAGGGTAAAGGAGATACTAGCATATAATATGAAAAGGAAGAAAATTTAGAGAGAAAAATATAATTTTTTTTCAACTCACTACACCCAAAACAAGCTTGAGGGATCACAATCCCGACCAAACCACAGAACGGGAAATGAGATCCGAGGCAATTTAGTAGTCAGGGGCATTATGGGCAAAGGTAGGAGCTTGAGAGTTGGATCCTAGAACCTAGAGTAATGTGGCTGAGTCAGATCAGAGGATCGGATCTGAACCCATTCGCTGAGGAACAAATGAAAATGACATCAGATTTAAAGAATTGTATTTCTCTTTTCATGATTAAGACTACAGGGAATGAATGCAAAATTCCTTTCAGAATAGGTTTGTCAAAAAGATTTACAGAAAACTTTTGTGCAGAAGGGATACACAGTGAGACTGCAGAAGGAGTATTCTGCTATAGAATAACTCAGGCTCGGCTAATAAAGAAGATTCAGTTAATCAAATAATTGAAGGATTAGCATGTTAACAGGCCCAGTGAATGCTGAGGTAGACAAAAATAGCAAACTGTATTCAAAGACAAGTGCAACAGTCTTCGACCACTGGATTAAGAAGATATCAGATTTCTATTTCAGTGGAAGTGGCAAAAAAATGTGCCCTACCATAACGTGGCATCTGGGTCGTCTATCTTCATTCATCCTCATGATAGGGTCTCAGATCCGACTTTCGGATCCAGCTCGGCCACATTCTCCAGACTTGGATCTGACTCTCAAGCTTATCCCTCTTACCCATAATGCACTACATCTAATGAAGCAGCTCAGATCGAGTTTGCTGATTCCATATGTGATAAAGGGGGATGCTGCCAGCCCAGCTATCTGGAATTTTGTAAATAATTATACGTCACTTGTGAATATCAACATGATTCATATAAGATGCTTGTGTTATAAATGTATTAAAACTGTATGTCATGTATATATCAAACTAGGTTTGTACATACATATGTGTTGAAAAAATGTTTTTGTAAAGTGCTTGAAATGTATCCACAGTGTGCCCTACTGGAATAGAACAGAAATGTAAATGTACATGCACTATTGTAGCTGTTTAAATGTATATATTTTAACACTGGAAACTGGAACACAGAAAGTTAACTTCATTCCACCAAAACTTCAGAAAATTATCTGAAATTAAATTATTTTATGGCAGCTAGAGACAGAATGTCTATACTAGAGAACTTTCTGAATTGTCCTGGAAGTGTTTTATTATTTTATGAATTCCAGCATTTGCCAAAGATCTGAGGAAAAGCCCTTGTCTATGTATTTGTATAGGTAGATGCTGAATGCTATCAGCTGCCATCAATAGTTGTTTTGGGCCTGGGGACTAGAAGTCAGATGACAAGAAATTATGTCATTCTGCAAGCTAGCACAGCAGTAATATTTGAGATTTTAATTTGAGAGGTCTCTGAGAGAGAGAGAGAGAGAGAGAGACAGCATTCAGTATTCTGTCTTGGACCTGACAACAACTGGAACCATTTACCACACATCTGCCTTGCTCTGAGTAAGTTTCTAGGTTATAGAAATTATCTTAGACACAATCAGGAATATAGCAAAGCTTAGTTTGATATTTTTCTTTATTTATTTCAGACTGTCCAGAAATCTTGTTTTAAATATTTCCTGTGATTTTGAACTCTGATATCACTGTCAACATGGGTCGACTACTTTACAACGAATTGTCACTTAACCAAAAACGAAAAGTAGAACCCCCACTTCAATGAAAGTGCACTTTTGCTGAAGTCTAGGCGCCTGATCGCCTCACAAATAAAAATAATATAACAAAAACATGCTTTTGCAAGTAGGGCAAGCCACCCTGCACCCCCCACGTGGGGGGCTGTGCCCCCACACACACCCTACTTAAATATACCAACACCGAGATCGCACTACAGTGAGGAAATGGGAATATTCCCATTCCACGCTGTATTGTGATCTCTGTAGTCAGTTTTCGAAGTTTCAGTACTTTGAACAAGTGGGTTTGTACAAGTGAAGTTTGAAGCACTAAAACTTCAACCAAAAACAGTAGACCCATCAATATATATTTAGTATTGTCTTGTTCTTTTATTAATTATTAAATATATTTAAACCTTTCATTGTGGCTGATTTGTGTAAAGATATTTAACTTCTGAGAGTACTTGCATATTTATTTGGTGACACTGTGTAGGCCAGTCCTAATAGCCTTGCTCTTGGTCAAACTATCATTTGTATTAATAGTAACATTACATAGTAAGATTGGACACCCTTTCTTAAGGGCCTTAAAGCAGCTGATAAGGAGCTGGCTGGTGGCAGTGATAACCACCTTATAGTCTGGGAAAAAGGGGGTATAGCTAGTAAACCTCTGTTTGCCTTTCCCAGGTGTGTGTGTGTGTGTGTGTGTGTGTGTGTGTATAAATCAAACCTCAAAGAGTGTGTGTGCCAGCTACTTGGGCAGGGACATGCAGCACTGGTTGAACAGAGAGGGTGCTGGAAGTCTTGGCTTGGCCACTCAGCTGAGATCTCAGCCCTATAGCTGTGCCAGTGGGGAGTCTTACTGGGGATCTGGAGAAAGAGGGAGAAACCAGCCCCAGACTGACTGTGGTCGCCGTGTGCTGTTAAGGGAAATTGCACTTGATGCAGAAAGGTGCATCTGGAAATACTGTGTGTGTACCTTGCCATCCTCTCAGTGTATGTCCCCCCACTGTTGCCAGTGGTGTGAATTTAGGCTCTTTGATTACTGGTCCAGTGGTGGGTCATCACACCATACATTAAACACCCAGACAGCAAAGGAACAGCAGACGAGGCTCAGACATGAGACCTATGCATCTCCATCATGTTCCATGATCCTCTAGAAGAATGAGCCAGGGGGATGGCTGGGTGGGAAAGTGAGCAGGAATGAAGATAGACCACACAGATGCCAAGTTATGGTAAGACATAACATTTTAATCTGATGTTGTCTTCTTCATTCCTCCTCACGATAGGGTCAGAGTCCTTAGATATGCAATTCCCGGGTGGGTCTCATGGAAGGATATGCTGAAGTACCATCAAGCCAAGGGAAGCCCTGCTCTTAGAAATATCTAACTTGTAATGTGCCACAAAGGTATAATTGCTAGACCATGTTGCTGCTGCACAAATATCATCACTGGAGGATCTAGACGAGAAGGCAGAAGTAGTAGCCATAGTCTTACTGGAATGTAGTAATTCTAGTAACTAATAATTCTAATATAATAGTAATTCTACTGGAACTAGTAATCTCCCCACTGCCTTCTCTTTTTCTACTGTACCTACCTCCAACATAAAAAAACTCTTAACTAAACTTAAGCCCACCAGATTAGCAGCAGACAACCTCCCAAGTGAATACCTACAAATCGCAGCTGATGCTCTGGCCTACCCAGTATCCATCTTGATTAACCGATCTCTGTCAGAAAGTTACATTCCCACACTGTGGAAAGTATCACATATAATTCCCCTCCACAAAGGCGGACCCTCCACAGAACTAACCAATTACCACCCCATAGCTATTCTCTCTCCACTCTCCAAAATACTAGAGAGATGCATACACTTTCAGGTCTCAGACTACCTCCTTACTAACAACCTCCTTTCCAATACTCAGCATGGTTTCCGACCAAACCATAGCACCACCACTGCCTTACTCTCCTTTACTAACACTATCCTTCAGCATAAAAACAATGGCTATCTCTCCCCTGCTACTTTCCTAGACCTATCTAAAACATTCGACATGGTCCCACACAAACAACTTATCTCTGTCCTCAATAACCTATTCTTCTCACAATCGGTCACCAACTGGTTTCATAGTTACCCATCTGACCACCAACAATCCGTTGTATGGCAGAATGACATATCTCCCCAACTACCTGTCTCCATAGGGGTTCCCCAAGGATCCATCCTTGGACACCCCCCTACTCTTCTCTGTTTTCACCAATAATCTAGCCTCTGCCACCAAACATGGCACACTCATACAATATGCAGATGACTCAACCATCATCTGCTCAGCCCAGTCCCTACCCAAACTGCAAAAAGTCACACAGGAAGTCTTTTCCTCTGTTGAAACTTGGTTATCTGATGCCCAATTAATACTCAACCCAAACAAAACTAAACTACTCATCTTCCAACCCACCAAACGTACTCAAAACAACTCGCACTTTAACATCACAGCAAAAGACAACACCACTATATACCCAACTGAACACACCAAATTGCTAGGAGTGGAAATAGACAAACTAAAATTTGACATTCACATATCCTTGACCATAAAAAAAGTCCACAATAAACTAGGAGCGCTATACAGAAATAAGCAACTTCTCACCAAAGCAGCAAAGATTTCAATAGCAAATTCCCACCTTATCTCCACCCTTCTTTATGCCTGTCCAATATATGCCAACCTCAGGCAATGCGATTTAAACAAGCTAGAGACCTGCTACAACAAAATCCCCAAATTCGCCACAGGGGCATCCTACCGTAATCACCACTGTCTCTCGCTTGCTGAACTGGGCTGGCTTGAACTCCCTCACCTCCTACAATGGTATCAACTCTCACTTGCCCACAAACTAGTAAATCATCCACTAAATGTCCCATCCCTCCAGAATCTACTCCAACCCTATCGCACCACCAGACCACTAAGATCCAGCAACAAAAATCACTTGCAGATCACTAAACCCAATAACTCTGCTGGTGAAGCACTATTCTCTTGCACCATAGCCAAATTATGGAACTCCCTCCCACCCACAATTACCTCCATACCATTGGGCACCCACTTCAAAACTTTACTAAAAGCACACCTAAAAACATGGTGGCTATGCCCTTGCAACTCCCATTCTAATATCACCCTCCCCATCCAACCACTACCTTTCTTTCCACTCCACTAACTACCTTGATTATAGCAAGCTCAGATGCTCATAAGCCAGTACTTATTATACAGCAGGAACTTCTTCTTATAGGTTCATAGGTAGATACTAGGCTATCTGCCCTAGGGTATTTATAAGCCTAGCCAGAGTGTATTTGGCTTCCGCCTCCCTATTAGATTAGCCTACTGTGCCTCTGTAAAGTAGGTCACATAAGGTACCCTTTTAAGATTAGTTTACCGTGCCTCTGTCTAGCAGGGACACAGAAGAGATCCCAGGGGTGAATTTGCGATTTCCCATCCACACGTCCAGATTTCGCTTGACGAGGGATTCTATTCCAGAGTGACGGGAGCCTCTGGGAAATGAATCTGTTCCTCCAGCATGTCCTATTTATTTTTGTGCTGAGGTTTAGGTCCCTGGAGTGTGTAGCTCTAAGGGACTTGGAGTTTTTGAGGTGGAGCATGTCCATTAATTCTGGGTTTGACATGTCTTTGTATGTCAGGCATAGATCGCCTCTGAGTAGGCTGTAAGCAACTGAGTAGAGCTGGAGTTTCTTTAGTCAAGCTGCATAGGACATCTGTTTGTAGCCCATGATCCTCTTGGTGAGGTACTTCTGGGGTCTCTCCAGTTGCTGCAGGTGTCAGGTAAAGTACATCCCAAAAGGGGCATTGTATTCAATTATGGGCCTGATGAGTGATGAGTAGAGGGGCACAATGACCTCTCTTGATCTAGATGCGAACCCTTTCGTGATAAGGTGGGCTATATAGAAGGTCTTTCTAACCACTTTGGCAACGTGATTATCAAAGGAGAGATTACTATCTACGTTGGTCCCCAAATCTTTAATTACTTCTTCCGTACTTAATGGATTACCACCTATGTGGTAATTTGTGGGCACCTTGTTTTTCCCAAAGGGGATGACTATGCACTTTTTAGCATTTAGCTTGAGGCCGTGGCTCTGGCACCAAGCATCCGTCTCTGTAAGACCCTTTTGGAGGATGCTTGTGTCAGCTGGAGATTCGATTATGGCCCCCAGTTTGCAGTCATCTGCGAACTTTGTCAGCCATAATCCCCCCGTGTTAGCCTGAACCTCAGAGAAGTATATAACGAACAAGAGAGATCCCAAAACTGAGTCCTGTGGGACACCACTTGTAACTGGTTTGGATTCGGACATGGCACCTGCGATTCTGACCATGTGGGTTCTATCTCTGAGCCAGTTTGCAACCCATCTTGTGATATAGGGGTTGATATTTAAGTTGGTAAGCTTATTTATGATGCCCGAGTGTGGTATTGTGTCAAAGGCTTTTGCGAGGTCCAGGTAGGCTGTGTGGACTACCTTGCCCTCATCTATGGCTTTGGTAACCATTTCAAAGAAATCAACTAGGTTTAAGAGTCAAGATCTGCCCTTAACAAAGCCAAATTGGGTAGGGTCCAGTGTCTGGAGGCTCCCAATGTCTTTGTTTATGAGTTCCATGATAATACGCTCCATAGCTTTACAGACCAGACTAGTCAGGCTTATGGGGCGATAGTTTCCGGGGTCCGTTGTGGCACCACCTTTGTGGAGTGGGACCACTGTAGCTGTACGCCATTCTTTGGGTACATATCCTGTAGTAAGGCTAAGTTTGAACAGTGACAATGTGAGGGTTCAGTTCTTCTTGGAGCTCGTGTAAGACACAGCCTGGGACACCGTCCGGTCCCATAGATGCTGTGTGTTTTGCTTTTGAGAGGGCAGCTTTCACCTGTGCATCTGTGATGTCAGGGAGGTTACATTCAGTTGGGATAGGCATTTGCTCCTTTGGGGAGGGGGGGGGAGAAGTTTGCGCTGAATCTGTCTGCCAGGATGTTGGCTATGTCTGTAGGTTCGGTATATTTTGCACCGTTATGCAACAATTCAGAGTATATCTGGGAGTTTCCACCCATGTTCCTGACATAACTAAAGAAGGCCTTGTGATTATCTTTAGTGTCTAGGGCAATTTTTCTTTCGAAACTGGCCTTTGATGATTTTATGAGGGATCGAAGTTTCTTGCTAATACTGATCAGAGATGCCTTCCCTTTTGGGGATTTTGCTCTGTCATGTAGTAGCTTTCTCCTTCTGTTGTCTAGTTTATTTATGGCCGGGGTCCTCCAGACCGGTCTCCTGTTTTTGGAGGAGTGAGTCTTGGTTTTATTTGGGATAGCACAATCCATGCATTCCTACAGGTGTTCATAGAATGCATTTGTAAAGGATTCTGTGGATTGGGCTGTATTATCCTCTGGCCCAGGGGCTTTGAAGGATTCCACCTCAGTCTTGAGAAGTGCAAAGTTGGCTTTTGAGAAATTCTTTACAGTGATTTCCTTGGCTAGGGGTGGGGACGGGATATGGATGCCCAGGGAAATTTGTTTATGGTCTGATCTTACCAATGAGGGGTTTACCTCTGGTGTGGAACATAGAGTCCCCATGTTGGTGATGACCAGGTCCTATATGTTGTTCCCTCTTGTGGGAGTGGTGACCAGTTGTTCTATTGCGTTAGGGTTTATAAATTCAAGGAACCGTTGGGCGAGGGTGTTTGGGCTTGAGTAGTTTTCCCAGTCAATGTTTGGGTAGTTGAAGTCACCCAATAACATAGTGTTTGGAGAGACCTTCATATTCTCCAGTGTTCTCAGGAATGCCAAGTGGGGTTCCTGTAATAGAGAGGGTGTTCTGTAGCAGGCTACAAACTGAAAGGCAGTTTTGCCCGCTGTTAGTTGCACATGGATGGTTTCCGATGCTTCGTGCAGTGCCACTAACCTGGAGGTGTAGGTATCTTTGATGAATATAGATACTCCCCCTCCTTTTGTGCTTCGGTCCGAGTTTTGGGGCCAAATTGCATGGTATGAGTTATAACCTGGTAGTGTTGGGGTTCTCAGGAGCCTTGAACCAGGTTTCTGTTACTGCACAGACATCGATTTTCTCCATACTGAGGAGAGCCTCGAGTGCGTGCATCTTGAGGTTTAGACTTCTGGCATTGAGTAGCATTACCTTTAGTTTTTTTATCCTTGGGTTGTCTATGGAGGTGGGTTTGTCCTTTGAGCCTTGCCTAAAAAAGGCACTATGGGGATGGCAAGAGCCTTGGCCAGTATACAAAAGCCTAAGGGTGACAGGTGCAAGCCGTCCCTAGCGAAGCAACGTGGCTTGCTGAGCATGTCATCCCACGCTGGCAGACACTGGATCCCCTTTGAATGACACCAATACTTTAGCCAATTGTTGAAACTGATCATTTTGTCTTTATACTGTGGCATCATTCTTGGTGAGGGCAAGATGCTACTCAAGGTCAGGGTCATACCAGCCTGGGCTACATGGTCAGAGAGCTCCTCTATGTCTCTTTTCATGTAGTCCAGGGAGGTACGTCTCAGGTCATTCACACCAGCATGGACAATGACGGAGTCATACTTGTACTTGCTTTGGAGTGACCTGAGTGCTTGCGTCATGTGGCGGATCCTGGCACCCGACAGGCAGCTTACAGTGACCTTCTCCTTGTTCAGTCTGGTGAGCGGGACATCAGTGTGCCGGACAATAGAGTCCCCTATAACAAGTGTATTTGGTGTGTTGTTTGGCCTTAAGGGCTGTGACTGTGAGGCACACTGATTTTGCGAGATATGTGATTCGTGGGTATTGTTGAGGGGTGGCTGTTGCTTGGATATCTGCTTAGGACGTCTTTGCTGTTTAGGCAGATTTTTATTTAGAGCCTCTGAGTATGTTTTTGTGTGTTTATGTGTTGGGTATGCAGATTCAATAGGTCTGTGTGAGACTGGATTTGTGGTGTAGGTGGTTACCTTTTCCTCCTGACTGACTGCGCCAGTCTTGGGTTGAGAGAGCTCTGCCTCCAGTTTGGCTGTGTAACTGCATCTCTCACATGTATTAGAGTTTGTTGGAAGGAGGAGAGTGTTGTCTGTGTACATAAGGCAATTGTAACATTGCCTCAAAATTCCCAGATTCACCAGCTGGACTGGAGAGTAACCTTGAAACTGACACTTGGACATACCAGATTAGTATAGGGAACTGGTTTTTTACTGATCAGATTAGGGAAGGGAATAAGAAGTTATGTACCTACCATAACGTTCCATGTTAGCTGTCTTCTTCTCGCCTTCTTTCTTGCTGGATGGGTTCGGAGCCGATCCTCGGCTCCGACTCGGCCTATACCAAAGCTCGAGAGCTATTTACCAGCTCGAGGCCCTCCCTATATCCCACAATGCTAGGCGTTCAATACCCAGGTCTCGTTTGGTAGAGCTTACACCATGGAGACACCTGTCCCAACTATAAGGATTACCTACAGTGGTAACAGAGGGGGACATAACCTAGGAATAGTCCAGTAGAGGAATACAGCTTCAGAAGAATTCTTCTCAGTCTGTCCAGGCTAGGGGGATGGCGGGTGGGACGCAAGAAAGAAGGCGAGAAGAAGACAACTAACATGGAACGTTATGGTAGGTACCTAACTTCTTAATGTTAAGTTGTCAATCTTGCCTTCATTCTTGCTGGATGGGACAGCGTCCCTAGCACCTTAGTCCTGGGTGGCTCATCGGAACAGACTCTTGAGCACATTGGAACCAAACTCAGCCCGATTCCTGGAGGCCAAATCCAACTTGTAATGAGAAATAAAGGTATGAGGAGTGGCCCACGTGGCTGCAGTACAAATAGATTGAATTGGGAGCTTTGCTTGAAAAGCTACCGATGTGGCTAACGCTCTGGTGGAATGAGCTTTTGGTTTTATGGGGAGTTCTTTGTGTCTTAATTGGTAAATGAAGGATATGACTGAAGCCAGCCATCTGGATAAAGATACTTTAGAAACTGGCAAGCCCTGCTTGCCCTCAGCATAAGACAGGAAGAGTTGGTCTGACTTCCTAATTTGCTTTGTCCTATCCAAATAAAAACGTAATTGCCTGTGAACATCCAAAAAGTGCAGCTTTTGTTCAGCTCTGTTTGAATAGTTCGGAAAAAAGACAGGAAGCTCAATAGCCTGATTCAGGTTTGTCTCAGAGGAACCTTGGGTAAAAAGGAAGGGTTAGTTCTAAGTGAGACTCTATCCTTGTGAAAAACAAGATAGGGAGGACGAATGCAGAGGGCTTGAAGTTCCGACACTCTTCTAGCTACTAAGAAGAGAGTCTTCCAGGAGAGTAACTTTAAAGAACAGGAGGCTGCAGGTTCAAAGGGAGGTAGAATCAGAGAGGATAATATAAGGTTCAGATCCCACGGAGACGGGGGATCTCTAATTGGAGGCCTGAGTAATACAGTTCCTTTGAGAAAGGCTTTACAAAGTTTATGGGACATGATGCTGGTCTCTGACAGTCCAGCATGAAAATTAGAGATGGCAGCCAATTGGACTCTAATGGTGGCAGAAGATGAGCCTCCTCGAAAGAGCTCTGCCAAAAAATCCAGAACAGTGTGGACAGGGGCTGTAAACGGATCTATATTCCTGGTCTCTGCCCAGCAGGAGAAACGTTTCCACTTACTAGCATAGGTTTTTCTGGTAGTAGATTTATGTGAAGAAAGGATGATTTCACGTACTGGCTGAGAAATCTGCGGAAGCCTGGCTAAGGTTGGAAGTGGAGCAACCAAGCTGTGAGGTTGAGAGACTGAAGGGATTGGTGCAGCCCACCCGACTGATGGACCAACAGGTCCGGTACTGGGTCCAGACTCCAGGGCTGCTCCAGCAGATGATGATGCAGGAATGGGAACCAAATTTGTCGAGGCCAGTAAGGGGCAATGAGGATCATCCTGTAACCCAAAGCGGTCGCTTTCTGAATGAGTTTGGGAATTAAGAGGAATGGAGGGAATGCATACAGAAGACCCCGGGGCCAATCGTGGACTAGAGCGTCTCTGGGGGAATGGCCGGGGAGGGGGAATAGAGTGAAGAAGTCTTCGCACTTGCTGTTGAGAGGGGTTGCGAAAAGGTCGCAGCAAGGTTGACCCCATCTGTGGAAAATCTTGTCCGCTACTGACTGATTGAGAGACCACTCGTGAGGCATGAGAATGGCTCTGCTCAGCCTGTCTGCTATGACGTTGGACTTCCCGGGGATGTGCGTTGCTATCAGAAACCGTTGGGAAGAGATCGCCCACTGCCAGAGTCTGAGTGCTTCTCGACATAAGGGGTAGGATCTGGTTCCGCCCTGCTTGTTGATGTACCACACTACAGGCATATTGTCTGTTTGAACTGCAATAGTCCCGATAGGTAGAGAGTCCTGAAGAGCTTGCAACGCTAAAAGTACCGCTCTCATCTCCAAGATGTTTATATGCAGGTGGTATTCTAGGGGTTGCCAAGTGCCCTGGACAGTCCTGCCCTGAAAATGCCCCCCCACACACCCGAGCAGGGAGACATCCGTAGTCACTGTGGCAATAGGAGAAGGAAGAACAAACGGTCTGCCCTGGAGAACTGTAGGGGAGACCATCCACCAAGCCAGGTGGCCTTTGCATGTTTGAGTGATCATTATTCTGTGGGACATTGGGAGATGTTGAAAGGACCATTGGGTAAAAAGCATCCACTGAAGGATCCGCAAGTGGAAACGAGCCAGGGGGACTAGAATGATCGCTGCCGCCATAAGACCAAATGTTTTTAGTACAAATCTGGCCTGAATCGTCTTGCAATTTAGTAGTACTTGCACATGTCGGCGAATGTTTGATACTCTGTCTGGAGAAAGTTTTGCAGACAGATCTTTTGTGTTTATTTCTGCACCTATAAATGTTATAGATTGGCAAGGCGACAATGCAGACTTTTCGAAATTTACTGATATACCTAGCTCAGAGCAAGTCTGAATGGTATAGTCCCTGGCTCGCAGAAGTTGATGCCTGGTGGAAGCAGTAAGGAGCCAGTCGTCGAGATATGGAAATACCTGGAATCCCCGTCGTCTCAGGTGAGCCATAGCCACTGCCATGCATTTGGTGAACACCCTGGGGGCTGTGGTGAGACCAAAGGGCAGGGCTCTGAATTGAGAGTGACTGGCCCCCAGCCGGAAGCGGAAAAATCTTCTGGAGCGCCTGTTCATTTTGATATGGTAGTACGCATCCTGAAGGTCTATAGAGCACATCCAATTGTCCTGACCCAAAAAGGGTAGAATGGACTGAAGCGCGACCATCTGGAACTTTGTTCTTTGTGTAGACCTGTTCAGTCTGCTGAGATCCAGAATGGGTCTCCAGTCCCCTGTCTTTTTCGGTACCAAAAAGAACTTGGAGTAAATTCCGGATCCTTGCTGGTCTGCTGGGACTGGCTGGATGGCCCTCTTTTTTAGCAGTTTTGAAATTTCCAGTACTGCTTGATCCCTTAGCGCGGGTGGGACATCTGGAAGGGATGTTTCTTTGTACAGGGGTGTGGACGAAGGGAATTTTGTAACCCTCGGATATGATAGACTGTACCCATTTGTCTTGTGTGAGGAGTTGCCAGGCTTCTGGGTACAGTGACAATCTTCCCCCGACTGCCTCCGAAGGTGGACAGTCGGGCAGCCCCTCAGGGGTGCTGGAAGGGTTTTGTCAGAGAAAGATTCCCTGCTACCCTGATTCTGCGGACCCCCTCTACCCCTCGGGCGGCGTCTATTATTGTTCCCTCCTCTGCCCCTGGAGGGAAAATCACCACGTGCGTCAGGCATGACTCCCTGGGGTTTGCGAAACCACATTTTTCCACCCTTCTGACCTTTCAGGTATGGTCTAGATGGGGAAGAAAAAATGGACTCCCACATGGTCCGAACAAAGCCGAACCATCGAAGGGGGTGTTGGTGAAGGACACCTTAAAGGGGTCAGCAAAGTTGCACAACCGCATCCAGGCATGTCGTCTCAGGGCTACACCTGTGCCTGCGGCCCTACTCACCCCATCGGCTGCATAAGAAATGAGCCGCATGGAGGAGTTAACTATGGAGTTAAGGGTTGCCAGCTGGGAGTTCATCTTTTCCTGAGACCACGCAGCAGATGGATCCTGAAGGGTATCACCCAATTCCTTAAGGACATCCCTTTGAAGGCGGGTGAAATGGCACAGGTAGTTCAGCGACCGCATGGAAAAGGTCGCTGAAGAAAACATCTGCTTCCCGTACCTGTCCATTGTCCTAGATTCTTTATTAGGTGGATGGACAGGGACAGAAGGATCAGCCAACTCCTTCTTAGTGGCTGCTGCAACCACCATGGCATCAACCGGGACACCCTTCGTAAGAAACTGTTTGTCGGACGGGGCTGTAATAAACTTTGTTGGCCTACGGGGAGTTTGTTTCCACTGTGTCCGGGGCCATCCACGCCTTCCGAGCCACCACTTCCATGAGTGGGTCGAAAGGCAGAGACACCCAGGAGGTGGAGGGGCAAGAACCAAACGCGTCCAGGTACACCGACTTGTCCTCGGAGGGGTTAAGGGCAGTCCAGTTCCCCCTCTGCCTAAGGATCTCAAGGATGTCTGAAAAGGAGACATCCTCAGAGGGGGACCTTGGGAACCCTTCCGAATCCTCCAAATCGGTGTCTGAGGTGACTGGACTCGGGGGAGTCAACATGTTTCCTCTTACATTTTCTCTTAAAAGGGGGCTCCTCTGAATGATCAGGGGAGGCCTCGGAAGAGGAAGACACACCCAATGGGGCTACCTGGAGCATCTGTTCTCCACGCTTGGGGTCAGGAGGGTGAACAGAGACCGATGTAGGCACCATGGGGGGAGGAGTCGAAGGAGCCGATCATGGGTCCGACCCAGGAGTCAGTACGCCCTCATGACCTCGAAGGCGCCCTTATCGGGCATGGAGGAAGGTCCCCGCTCTGAAGAGATGAGAACCCCCCCCCCCGGCACCAAGAGTGACGGCTCCGAGGCTGATGTCGGGGCCGAGCTCACCTGCGCCGAGGCACCGAGAGGGAGAACGAGGTCGGACAAGGGTCCGATGCCACTCGCCCCCTCGGAGCTGACGAGGGAGTCTCGGCGTCCGGATCCCTCCACGGACGGAACCAATGAAGAGATCGGAGCAGACAAAGGAGCCGAAATGTGTGGTATCAGCTCCGATGTACTGACGATTCAAGCCCCAACAAGCTCCGGCTCCGAACATAATGGAAGAGTCGGAGGAGGAATTGTTGAAGATGCAGGGATAGCCGCAATCTGTTGAGAAGGGCAGGTCAACATTTGGGCAAGTGCCTGCGATTTAAGGAGTCTACTGACCACCCTCTCGAGGTCGTGATCAGAAAGCCTGGAAGACAGAGAGGAATGGGACCTATGGCTCCGCTCCGACTGTAGTAACCGAGATCTCGGAGCCGAACGAACAGACTCCAAAGAGGGAGATCTCGAGGGTTTTCGGCTCAGAGAAGGCTCTGACACTACAACAGGAGCCGACTGAGATCTCAAAGTGTCGGTTCCAGCCGGAACCGGCGAGGAGGCAGTAGCTCTGCTTGGCAACGGCTCTGAACAGTGAGTCGATGGTTTGGCGGGCTTGGAGGGTTTACCCGACGAAGGCTTAGTCGGGGACCCTTCAGGCTTAAGTAAGCCCCTCAAAATAAGTTTGTTCCTACGCTCCTGCAGGACACTCGGACTGAAGGCATGACAGACCAAACAAGAGTCCTGCAGGTGTAGGGGGCCCAAACAATACACACAAGAAGTGTGACCGTCTGTCAGAGACATCTTCTGACAGCACGAGTCACACTTCTTGAAACCTGAGACCTTAGCATCCTTAGACATAATGACACTATAAAAGGGTACCAAGGAAATCAGTAATTAGTGCCTAACACACAACACACACACACACGCACTAGAACTAACACTGCAATAATATAATAGTACTAAGAGAAATAATACTGCTATAACAATATACAAATAACAAGACTAGTAGAAATATAAATATATATACGAAAAAACTAACTCTACCCTAAAGGGTGGGGGAGAAACTGAAAACTAGTGGCAAAGAGAGTTTCTAAATGGGATTTTTCAAGGAATCAGAAAGGGGCACTAAGAGGAATATATGTAACAAGAAAAAGCTATTTATATATAAATAAACTTAGTAAAAAAGTTTTATACAACCTGGAGCCGGTAAAAACGCAACCTCGGAGCTGAAGCGGCAAACGAGATCTGGGTATTGAACGCCTAGCATTGTGGGATATAGGGAGGGCCTCGAGCCAGTAAATAGCTCTCGAGCTCTGAGTCGGAGCCGAGGATCGGCTCTGAACCCATCCAGCAAGAATGAAGGCGGGATTGACAACTTAACATCTGATTTTTTACTTGATCAGAAAGGACCAATCGGGAGCCTAATACTTATGAGAAGTCAAGGAGGGTGTAGTGCTTTAGTTAGTTAGTGTTTCCTTATAAGAGCTGAGCAAGTGCAGGGCTTTAGAAAGAGAATAGAGTGATTACTTTGAGAGTTTGAACAGTTCTAAGGGAAAAAGTAAAGAGCAGACTTTGTGGAGCCTGGAATAGTTTAAACCTGTTTAGGTGGCGCTGCTCAGTGCGCAAAAACGCTCAAAAAGAGAGTTGTAGGGTTTTAGGAGAGAGAGATCAAGGAGTTTAGAATTGACCCAAAATGGCCAATAAAAGTACAGCTTCTAGGTAGTAACCACTCCTCCAGGGACAGGCAGGCTGTTCAGTGTTAAGCACTCCCACTGGTGAACACAGAGACTTCCCTTTAGCCCAAGCAAGCACTGGCCTTCTAGAAACTTCCAAACAGTTCAGAACAGCACATCTGTAACTGAACTTTCTTAACTTTCAGAAAGTGCTTAACTTTCAGAAAGTGCTTAACTTTTGTTAATGTCTTGTAACATTTGTTAATGTCTGTTATGTACTTCACAGATAAAGATTCTAGTTATGTACTATGTTCTTCATCTGTAAATATGTTGTAAGTAATTGCTATGTAAATTGTTAATCACTATGTAATCCAATGTAACTACTGTCTGTTTATTTTAACTATGGAGCTTTTCTCCCTGGTCCTCCGCTGAAAATGGACCTACGTCCAGTCGGACACTCCCGGTCAACAAATATAAATAAATAATAATAAATAAATAAATGTGCCCTATGAGGACAAGATAATTATAGGCCTTTTTGTGAGTAAATGAAAGAGATGCAGCCAGTTATCCATCTTGCTAATCTTGGAAACCGCTTGGCCTACTTTGTTAGCCGAGAAGTCTACAAACAATTGGTCAGACTTCCTGTGTTGTTTAGTTCTGTACAGATATAAACATAATTGTCTATGAACATTGAGAAGATGTAGAACATACCCCCTTTGTTAGAAATTTTTGGAAAGAACACTGTTAAATGGATGGCCTGATTGATATTGTTTTCCGTAGCTAATTTAGGCATAAAAGATGAGTTGGTATGTAAGGAGACCCTATCCTTATAAAAAAATTATGTAAGAAGGTTTGGAGGATAAGGTTTGCAGCTTGAAAATCCTCTTGGTGGAAGTTTAGCCACCAAAATTAGAAATTATGTACTTACCATAACGTTCCATCTGAGAAGATAAACTTCATTTGTCAGCAACCTATGGGTTATCGGATCCATATCGGATCCGAGCCGGCAGCTTCCAACAGCTAAGATCCGAGCTCCAAGCTCCTCCCCCTTGCCCATAATCCCCTGCTATCCCTTCCTGACCTCAGATCGAGTTTGCCTATCCATAGACCATACGATACCAAGAACCATCTCCCTACTCTGACCTGGAAGAATCTGCCATGACAGCAGGAGTCTTTTGAACATCCATATAGGCTAGGAGGATGGATGGAGGGAGGGACGGTTGCTGACAAATGAAGTTTACCTACTCAGATGGAACGTTATGGTAAGTACATAACTTCTAAATCTGAAGTAGTTAACTTCATTTGTCCATCAACCTATGGGACAGAGTCCCCAGCTACCTGATTCTTGGGAGGTCCTCATGGAAGGATGTTCCGGAGCACTGCAGAGCCAAAGGATGCTCTCCCCCTGGAGACAATATCCAATTTGTAATGATTTACAAATGTATGAGATGAAGCTCAAGTGGCTGCTGAACAAATGTCATCCAATGACACCCTAGATCGAAAGGCCGCAGAGGTAGAGATTGATCGAGTAGAATGGGCATGGACTCCTTGAGGTGCAGGCCAGCCCAAACTCTCATATGCCAAAAGAATACATTGGGAAATCCATCTGGACAATGTGACTTTTGAGACAGATTTTCCCAAGGAGGACTTAGCAAAGGATACAAAAAGTTGGTCAGATTTCCTGTGATCAGCTGTCTTGAGCAAATAGAATCTTAGTTGCCTATGTACGTCTAGCGAGTGCAACTTGTATTCACCTTTGTTTTGGTAAGTTGGGAAGAAGACTGGCAAATTAATTGACTGGTTGATATTAGACTCCGATGCAATTTTGGGCAGGAAGGAAGGACTGGTCCTGAGTGAGACTCTATCTTTGTGGAAAACCAAATACGGTGGCTTGGCGGAAAGGGCTTGAAGCTCCGAGACCCTTCTGGCCGAAGTAATGGCAACAAGAAAAGCTGTCTTCCAAGATAAGTATTTCAGATCCACCGAAGTTGCAGGCTCAAAGGGAGGAGCTAAAGTACAAGAGTTAAATCCCAAGGAGGGACTGCATCTTTTACCGGAGGTCTTAGTAAGAAGGTGCCTTTTAGGAAGGCCTTACATAATTTGGACGATGTCAAAGGGCCGAGATCATTGCCAACATGATAATGAGAGATTGCGGCTAACTGGACTTTGACCATAGAAGAGCTAGCATCTTGGTCGAATAACCCTGACAGAAAATCTAGTACTGCTGGCAACGGAGCTGTAAAGGGATCTAAGTTCCGATGCTCTGCCAAATAGAAAAACACTTCCATTTGCTATTATAGATTCTTAGATGGCTTGTGAGCGGCTACTAGAATAGCCTTGACAGGGGACGAGATACCGGGAGTCCTAGCTATCACTGGAACTGGATCAACCAAGCTGTGAGGTTGTCCAGGTTCAGGGTTGACAGGCCTGACGGATGAGAGATCAGATCCGGGATGGGATCTAGAATCCATGGGGGACTCACTAGATGAGACCATAGATAAGGGAACAAAGCTTGATGAGGCCAGAATGGGGCAATGAGGATTATTCTGCTCCCCAACCGTCTGGCTTTCTGTAAAAACTTTAGCATCGGGGCAGAGGAGGGTAAGCATACAGTAGACCGGGTGGCCAAGCATGCACCAGAGCGTCTTTGGGGGATTCCCTGGGTGGGGGAATTAGAGCGAAGTAGTCGCTGCACTTTGCGTTCGAAGGAGAGGTGAAAAGATCGCAACGAGGTTGACCCCATTTGGAGAAGATTTGCTTCGTTACTTTCGGATTCAGAGACCACTCGCACGGTGACAGGATGGATCGACTCAGTCTGTCTGCTAAAATGTTGGACCGTCCCAGAATGTGCGTCGCTATGAGAAAGCGGTTGGTGGACGTAGCCCATTCCCACACTCTCATGGCCTCCCGACAAAGTGGATAGGACCTGGTTCCCCCTTGTTTGTTGATATACCAGACGACCGACATGTTGTCTGTCTGGATCGCAATTGTCCCCAAGGGAAGAAGGCTTTGAAGTGCTTGCAACGCCAAAAGCACCGCTCTCATCTCTAGGACATCGATATGCAATAAGGTCTCCGAATGGTTCCACGTGCCTTGGACGGTCCTGCCCAAGAAGTGCCCCCCTACCCGAGGCGAGAGGCGTCCATGGTCACCGTGGCTAGAGGAGGGGGCGCAGAGAAGGGGCGCCCCTTCTGGAGGTCCGGGGACTGGAGCCACCATAAGAGGGCTTTCTTGCACACCCTGCTGAGAGGAATGGGAAAGCTCAGGGGATGTAGCAGCAAGGACCACTGGACTTGTAAGGTCCATTGAAGAAGTCTCATGTTCAAGCGCGCCATCGAGCCTACAGCCCTCAAGACCAATTCCGCAGGGGGAGCTGGGGATTGTAGAAGGGCCAGTACATGGAGTTTCAGAGTTCGTAGTCGGTCCGGAGTCAAGAAGGCTAGTAGCTGGTTTGTGTTCAATCTGGCTCTGATGAAATCTAGGATTTGAGTCGGAAGAAGGGAAGATTTCCCGATGTTGATCGTGATCCCCAGCCGGGGAGCTAGTCGGAGAAAGTAATCCCTGGCTGTGCAAAGTAGATGCCTGGTGGGGGCGGTCAGGAACCAGTCGTCCAGGTACGGGAAGACCTGAATTCCCTGGAGTCTCAGGTGGGCCGCTACAACAGTTAACACTTTGGTGAACACCCTGGGGGCTATGGTGAGACCAAAGGGAAGGACCCTGAATTGGTAGTGGCTGGCTCCCAGCCAGAAGCGGAGAAACCTCCTGGATCGTCTGTCCATCAGAATGTGGTAGTACGCGTCCTTGAGGTCTATGGAGCACATCCAGTCGTTCTCCTGTAGAAGAGGGAGAATGGATTGAAGTGTGACCATCTGGAACTTTTCTTTGGCTACTGACAGGTTCAGGAAGGACAGGTCGAGGATTGGTCTCAAGTCCCCCGTCTTTTTTGGCACCAAGAAGAACCTGGAGTAGAAGCCTGATCCGGACTGGTCTGGGGGGACATGCTGGATTGCTCTTTTTTCTAGCAGCCGAAGTATTTCCTCGGCTGCCGCCTCCCTCTGATTGGGTGGGACATCGGGGAGGTTTCAGGAACTGAGAGGGGAGTTGAGAAAGGGAATTTTGTAGCCTCTGGATATGATCCGAAGCACCCAGCAATCCATTGTAATGGACTCCCAAGCTGCCAGGTGCCTCGAGAAATGCCCCACGACTGCCTCCAGAGTGGAGCAGTCGGGTAACCCCTCAGGGTTGCTGCGTGGGCCGATTAGAGAAAGGTTCACTGGACCCAAAGTCCTTCGAGCCCCCTCTGCCTCTAGGGCGGCGTTCACCCTGTCCTCCTCTGCCTCTGAAGGATGAGGGGTCCTGAGCGAAATGGGACTGTTGAGACTTCCGGAACCACATCTTCTTCTGTCCCTTTTGGTTCCTGGAGAAGGACCTCTGGGGAGCAGTGAAGCGGACTCCGACGGCAGACAACGTCTTCCCGTCTTTTTCGCTCTGGACCAATGTGTCACGTACGGTCTTGCCAAAAAGGGCAGAACCATCAAAAGGGGCATTAGCGAATGACGCCTTAAAGGGTTCCGCAAAATCACAGTGCCAGAGCCATGCCTGTCGCCATAGGACGATGCCCGCTCCACTAGCTCTAGCGGCTCCTTCCGTGGCATGGGATAGTAACCGCATAGAGGTATTGGAGATAGATTTGAGAGTGGCCATTCGGGTAGAGTACACTTTCTTGTCCTCCGCCGACATGGACTCTGGGGGCGACCGAGCGTATTCTTTGATAAGATCCTGCTGGAGCCGAATCACGTGTGCCATATAATTCAGCGACTTTACAGAGAAGGTAGCTGAAGCAAACACCCACTTCCCCAGATGGTCCATCGTCCGAGACTCCTTGTCTGGAGGATGGACCAAAGAACTCTCCTGGGTCAGTTCCCTTTTGGTGGCGGCCGCCACCAACATGGCATCTACCAGGGCTCCCTTGCTCCAACATGACCTGTCTGAAGGGGGGGGCTAAGAATTTTGTCCGGCCTCTTTGGAATGGCCTCCACAGTGTCTGGTTCTTTCCATGCCCTGGTAGTAATCAGGTCTACCAGGGGATTGGCGGGACGGGACACCCAAGAGGTAGACGGGCCTGCTTCAAACGCCTCCAGAAAAACAACACACTCGCTAGGCCCCAAAACCACACACCCTAACGCAAACACGGGGGGGAGGAAAAAGTACAAAAAGTTAGATCAATACAGCCTTAACGCTACTGGGAGTCTACTTAACACGCACACACACACACACACACACACACACACACACACACACACACACACATACACACACACACACATACACACACACACACAATTTCTGATTAGACTAAGAAAAAAGAAAGATTTTTCTCACAAATCCACAGATACCACGCCTGGAAGCTCGATCAAGCTGCTGAAGAGAACCGCGGCAAACTAGATCTGAGGTCAGGAAGGGATAACAGGGGATTATGGGCAAGGGGAGGAGCTTGGAGCTCGGATCTTAGCTGTTGGAAGCTGCCGGCTCGGATCCGATATGGATCCGATAACCCATAGGTTGATGGACAAATGAAGTTAACTACTTCAGATAGATTGTTTTCCATGACAAAAACTTCATATCACAAGTGGCAGCTGGTTCAAAGGGTCCCTGAGTCAACGTCTGCAGCATGACAGTGACATCCCAAGGCGGGGAAGGGTCCTTGATGGGAGGCCTCAACAGAAAAATAACTTTCATGATGGATTTGCATAATGTAAAAGTGGAAAGGGAAAGAGGTTGACTAGCAGTATGAAAATTAGAAATAGTAGCTAATTGAAGCTTGATTGTAGAGAAGCTAGCCCCTTCCTTAAATAAGGTACTAAGGAAGAGTAGAATATCTGATACTGGTGCTGAGAAAGGATCAATATTCCTATCTGTAGCCCATAAGGTGAACCTTTTCTATTTACTGGTATAGACTTTATTAGTAAAAGTGAGGCTAGAAGAATTTTTCAAACCGGGGAAGCAAGCCTGGACAGTCTTGCTAGGGTTGAAAGTGGAGAAACTAAGTGTTAAGCCTGAGGGCACGAAGGTTCAGGTGCTGCATCCCTGATGGATGATAAAGGAGGTCTTGTCTTGACTCCAGTATTCATGGAGGGTATTTCAGATGAGACCAGAGGAAGGGGAACCAAACCAGACGAAGCCAGAAGGGGGTGTTGAGGATGACTGAACTCTTCAGCCTGTTTGCCTTCCGGAGAAACTTTGGGATCAGAGGGAGAGGAGGGTAAGCATACCGGGGACCCAGGGGCCAATCATGAACCAGTGCATCCCTTAGGGACTTCACAGGAGTAGGGATCAGAGTGAAGAACTTGCTGCATTTTTTGTTGAGGGGAGAGGCAAAGAGGTCACAGCAAGGGTGACCCCAGCGATTGAAGATCATGCTCACACTGACTGACTGAGGGACCACTCGTGCGGAACCAGGACTGATCTGCTGAGTCAGTCCCCCAATTCATTGGTTTCCCTGGGATGTGCACTGCCACTAGAAGGTGGTCTGAAAATATCACCCATTCCCATACCCTCATGGTCTCCCTGCACAAGGGGTATGAACGGGTTCCTCCTTGCTTGTTGATGTACCAGACAACAGGGGAGAGTGTCCTGAAAGGCTTGCAACGTTAAGAGAACTGCTGTCATCTCTAAGACACTGATATGCAACCTGGTCTTGATGGGGGACTACATGCCTTGGATCATCTTCTCATTGTAATACCGCCCACCCAAACTGGGAGGTGTCCGTGGTCACTGTGGCTATTTGAGGGAGGGTCAAAAATGGTCTGCCTAGAAAGAGATTGTCCAACAAAAGCCACCACCTGATGTGTTGTCTGAATTGGAGTCAAGCTGAAGGGACTAGATAGAGGCTGATTGTACTGCCAATGGCCAATGAAGAATCCACATGAAGAACCTTGTTAGAGGAACTAATAGACGTGCTGCTGACATGGATCCTAGAACTTGTAAGATAGCCTTGTAGGGGGTACTGGTGAAATAACTCCCGGACTAGATTCTTTAATGTTATCACACGGTGCAGGATCTTTCATGTTCAGCTGCGTTACTATGAATTCCAGATTCTGCACAAGAGCCAGGGTGGACTTATTTAGGTTTGCAGTGATGCCCAGTGAGTGTGAAAGTTGGATTAAGTAATTTCTGACTTGGATAAGCAGATACTTCATGGGGATGGTAAGGAGCCAATTGTCTAGCTATGGAAACACCCAGAATCCTTTGAGCCTTATATGAGCTGGTACCACTGTCATGCATTTGTTGAACACCCGGGGGCTGTGGTGAGCCTAAAGGGCAGTGCTCTGAACTGGAAATGATTGGCTCCCAGCTGAAAGTGCAGGTATCTCCTGGAGCTGTCAATTTTGATGTGATAATATACACTACAAATACCTTTACTAACTTAATATAGTTGCAGTTACACTATCTGTCTTTGTATCCAATCTCTCTTGCTTTCTTTATTTCTGTGGCTGAATAAACAGAATTAATTAAACAGTATTCTTACTTATGAGTATACAAACAGAATTACTAAAAATCTAACACACTGTGTTTATTTTCTTGTACTGTATACCTCTATAATATGTATTTGTCTTGTATATCTACTTCAATTTGTATTGTGTAAAAACTTTCTTGACTTTCAAAGTTAAGCTGATGTTATGTAAAACTTTCTGTGATTGTATGGAGCCTTTCTCCCTGGGCCTCCACTGAAAATGGGTCACTGGCACAGTGGACTTTCCCGGTCAACAAATGTCAGTAAATAATAATAAATAAATAGTATGCATCCTTGAGATCTACTGAGCACATCCAATCATCCTTGCCCAACAATGGCAGAATGGACTGAACTATAACCATTCAGAACCTCAGCTTCTTTACATAACCATTTAACTTGCTTAGACCCAGAATAGGTCTTAAGTCCCTTGTCTTTTTTGGCACAAAAAAGAAGCAGGAGTAGGTTCTGAATCCTTTTTGTTTGTCCGGGACCTCTTGGACGACTCTTTTTTGTAGCAGTTGTTGAATTTCCTGTGCTGTCTACTCCTTCTGACTGGGTGGCATGTCGAGGAGGCTCTGGAGTTTGGAGAGAGAAGGGAAAAGGTCATGTAGCAGAGCCTCTGGATATTATGCTTAGCACCCAGGGGTTTTGAGTCAATCTAGTCTGCTGAATGCAAAGAGAGTTGACTCCCAACTGTCTCCAGTTGGGCAGCGTTTCAAGGAGCGCTGACACGGCATGTCGGAAAAGGTGTCTCTGAAGCCCTGGTTTTGTGGGCCCCTTCTTTCTCTAGGGCAGTGCCTACCATTAAACCCTCTTCCTCTACATCTGGAGAAGGGTTCCTCACATGGGTCCTGGAAAGGCCCTTGGGATTTACAAAACCATATTTTCTTGCCTCCGCATTGGTTCCTGTAGAAGGAGCTCTGAGGCATAGAAAATTTGATTCCTACAGCAGAAAGGGTCTTTCTAACCTTTTCATTTTGGGTGAAAGTATCCAATGGCCAAACAGTGAAGAACCATTGTAGGGGGCATTCACAAAGGATGCCCTAAACAGCTCCACGAAATCAAATACCCTCATCCAGGCATGCCTCCTTAGGGAAAGTCCTGAACTGGCCATTCATGAGTTACCTTCCATTGTATGAGAGATTAACCTCATTGAGGAGTTGGCAACAGAAGATATAGTGGTCAGCTTGGGAAAAACTTTTTTAAATTCCTCCACAGGCATGGACAGAAAGAGATAGAGATAGAGAGAGAGAGGGGTTGAAAACTCCTTGAACAGATCTCTCTGCATCCGGGTAAAGTGAGCTAGGTAATTTAATGACCTCATCGCAAATGTGGCTGAGGTGTAAATGCACTTTCCGATCCTGTCCAACACTCTAGACTTCTTATTAAGTGGATGGACATTGGCAGTCTTTTCTGCCAGTTATTTCTTAGTGGCTGCCGCCACCAAGATGGCATCAACTATGGGACCTTTGCTGCAGTGCTTTCTATCTGCTGGAGGTAACAGGAACCTATCAGAGCACCTGGGGATGGATTCGCTGGTGTCTGGTTCCTTCCTTGCCCAGTAGGAAACCAAATCAATGAGGCCGTCCGCCGGGAGATCACCCAGGTCGTAGATGGCCTGTCCCAAAGGCCTCCAAGAGCACTGACTCCTCAAAAGAAGGAGGTTGTGCAGCCCACCAACCTTTTTTCTTCAAGATCTCTAGAATGTCTCTGAAGGAGACATCCTCATGTGGGGATCAGGGGGATCCTTCCCCCTCATCAGAGTCAGTGTCTTCAATTAAGGACTCCAACGTGGAGTCAATGTGTCTCCTTTTGCATGTCTTCTTCTGGAGGGCTTCCTCAGTGGAGTACTCTGGGGAAGTGTGAGAAGAAGGGGATTCCTCCTGGGCAGGGGAGATCTGGTAGACCACTCAGGATGGGTTGACTCAGGGCAGGATGAACGCATTCAAGGCCCCAACCTGAAGGGGGTACAGGGGTGGACTGCAGGACATGTGGACGGATCTCCAACTGGGGAAAAAACCCTCTCCACTATCTGAAAAGTCAACAGACTAGGAGAGGTCCTCTCTGTCTCCCCTGAAGCTGAAGCCACAAGGGGAAAACAGCTAGGACTCAGATCCGGGATTAGACCTTAGTTGTGAAGTGCTGAGGCACCTAAGGATAGAGATGACTCTGACAAAGAGCCAATCCCAGTCCCCCAGACCCAGCACCGACACCTTGGCTCCAATATTCTCTCTACTCCAAGATAATCGGAACAAGGCTGATCAATGGTAACAATTGGTGTTGAGGAAGTGAGCTTCCCCTGCACTGAACCCAACACACACATGGGAGTCCCGAACCCTGCAACTCCAAAACCGAAGGCCGGATCAGAGATGGAGTCCTGATGGTATGGCCTGGGTAGCTCACCGATCCAACAAGGGATGGAGCTGAGACTACCCCCCCCATCTGGATGGGTCTATATTATAACATCGAAGTCTTACAACTTAGAATGTTATAATATCGAACCCAGTAGAGCGAACACTGGAAATAGCAAAGCTGCAGAACACTGAATACTTTCCTAGGGAAAGTATTCACTGGGCCATTTCTGCAGCTTCGCTATTTCCTCGACTGTAGAGTGAAGGTTATGGACCGGGTTAAGGTAAGTGTGCAAACAAAGGTGAGTGCGATTGGACGTGGGTCAGGTGAGTTAGGGTTAGGGCGTGGGTCAGGTAAGTGTGTGACTGTGTGGAC
Source organism: Protopterus annectens (assembly GCF_019279795.1). NCBI lineage: Eukaryota > Metazoa > Chordata > Ceratodontiformes > Protopteridae > Protopterus > Protopterus annectens. The sequence goes on from NC_056740.1 coordinate 193,934,149, forward strand.
ATGAGGGTTAGGGTGGGGTAGGTGAGTTAGGGTTAGGAAGCGGGTAAGGTGAGTGTGCGACAGTGACGGACCTTAGAGTTGGGGTTGGGATAAGGTAAGTGGATAACTAGTGGTGTATGTATAGTTTAGTGTAGGGTTTTGTGAAGTGTGTGGATTATTTATTTTGGTGTGCTTGTGTTGTGTGTATGTTTGTCAGAACAGCGAATTTTTTCCCAGGGAAAAAATTCGCTGTTGTGACTGTTCGGTTTTCTGGTGTTTTGCTCTACTGGGTTCGATATTATAACATTTGAAGTTGTAAGACTTTGATGTTATAATACAGACCCCATCTGGATCTGGGCCTTGAGGAATCTCCTCATCATCTGGTCCATGTCTGCCTCAGACCAGCTTCTAGCAGATTTGGACAAAGCCGACAAGTGGGAGTCAGGAGTGCTTGCACTTAAACTCAGTGAGCAGGAGATTTGCTCGAAGCTGTCGGGTCCAGAGTCACTGGATCCAACACTGGAGCTGATAGTGGAGGAGGTAATAAAGATATAATTTCCCCTGGATCCGAGGATGCTGGTGGATCTGAGGGGGTGGACACTTTCTTCGGATGCAAGGGTTCAGATCCGAAGTTTTCCTTGACTTGGCTTTGGGCTCTAAAGGATCTCTCGGGGAGACAAAGAGAGACCTCTTTTTTGCTTCTTTAGCAGAAGAAGATGATGCGGAAGCCAAGGAAGGGGTCTGAGCCTCAGCAGCCGACGATGGAAGAGGACCCTTCAGAATCAACCTATTACATCTATCAGTTAGAGCCCGAGGATTAAACAAAGCACAGACTGTCCACTCAGCCTTCAAGTGGTCTGCACCTAAGCAATGCATGCACTCCTTGTGGGCATCTTGATTGGGGATTTTATGCCCACAAGAAGTGCAACGCTTAAAGCCGAGAGACGGTCTGTCCATCAAAAAAACAACGGATGGCCAATGAAAGGCTAAATTGAAAGGTAACTAACCTCAGACCAGAAACTTAAAACTAAGACTTATCCTAAGAATAATTCTGAATAGTGACTTAAGCTTACAAATTACTTTTAACTACAACAACTACAACTACTAACTAACTTTTTTTGTTTTTTTAAAAGAAGGAAAAGGGATAGAAACTCTCAGATGCCCACACACAAAGGATTTAAGAAGAACTACAAGAGGGAGGACTTATAACCAAATGCTATTCAATAAACTATCCTGTGAAAGGTAAATATCGCTCGAGAGCACAGACATCCACGTCTGGATGCCGAAGTGGCAAACAAGATCCGAGGTGCTTGGGTGGATGTAGTGTATTATGGATAAGAGGGAGGAGCTGGAGAGTTGGATCCAAGTCTGGAGAATGTGGCCGAGCCAGATCCGAAGGTCGGATCTGAGACCCTATCATGAGAGGAAATGAAGAAGACAACATCAGATCGGTAACTTGGGCAGCTGATTACTGTCTTGCATGGCAAAGATATCTGCTTTTGGGCTCTACACAGAGCTGTAATTTTGAGAAAGATCATTTTTCATAGTTCCTGGTCTTAAATGAGGTATCTGCTTAGCCTGCCAATGCATTTAACTGCCCTGGTGGGCACACTCTTCGAAGAGTGATAATCTGCGGCAAAGGCCATTTTTAAATGTCCAGTGTTTTTTCAGAGAGTCAAGGAAGAGCCCAACTTTCCTGCTGATGTACCAAAGTATGGGAGTGGATCCATCATGAATGGTTTTAATGCCAGGGTTACTGCTCTCATTTTATTTCATACTAATGTACAGTGTTTTTTATTGGATTCCTTAAACTTATAAGGACTGCAGATGTGCTCCTATAGTTTTAGCCACCTATTATTAGTACTGAATGAATGCTGAATGATTAAAATACATGCCTCAAGTCAGTCTACTGAAGCAGAGATTAAATTAAGGCTTGGAAATGTAACATATAAGTACTCACCATAATGCTTGAAGAATAGTTAAGACCAATGCTGTGAGTTTTAGAAGCGAAGCTAAACTCAACCTGCATTCCCATAATGCACTCCCTTAGGAGAACACTCCATATGCAAGTGAGAGATAGATGAAGAGGTAGCAGGTATGGGGTGGGGGATGACAGAATACATCCTACAGCCAAATCAGTACTCACAGTTCCAGCATTACTTTTCATATTTAAGTTTCTAGTGTTTTTCTTACAGTAAGAGAAAGTAAAGTGGCATCCAGCCCAGTCCTCCAGATTGGTACCCAAAGGGAAAGTGAAGTATCATTATTCCTATCAGTCTCAAAAGCAAAAGCCTCAGTTCCTCACCCTCTCATGCAGTCTTTAAAGAAGAGGAATATACATTTCTTACACTACTTCCAGAAAAGATGATGGCAGACTGTCCTAAAGATATGATTTTTGCACCTGTGTAGTCAGCTCCAAAATTTCAAAGTATACATGGATAACATATGCCACTCCTTTACTATGGTCAATAGGCCTGCTTCAGCCTAGAGGAGATAAGGAGAATAGACTCGTCATTTCTGAGTTCAGTTTGGAACCTTCACTGTGGAACTCAAAGGCTCACTTCATGTATGTAGATTAGTTACTAAGATGCTTAGACTCTTCAAATGGAGGCAGGGTGGTGAGAAGAAACAACTGCATAAAAAATCAGCCTACCAAACAGTGTGTGCATATAAGACAAAATCTGGAAATATAAATTAAACAAATAAGCTGTCATGTATAATTGGTGGCAATAATAGCTTTTTGTCATAATGGTTACTCTATCCATTTTATCTTGGAATGTAAATGGCCTTACATAGTCAAAAAGTAAGAGTATTGAATTAATATTCAGAAATACAGAATGTAAATAGCAATGCTGCAGGGGTCAAGTTCAGAAAGAAATGGGCATGTAACTTTGACAAAGAAAGATTTTCAAAATGGATATTCAGTAGAATAACGGGGACAAATTAAAACAGAAGTAATATACTGTGACACCAACAGTGACAGAAGAAGAAAAAAAGACAATAATTTTAGATTTGTGGTATTAAGGGGCTATTGGTAAGGGAGGAGGATTACACTGGCAGGTATGTACATTCCATGAAAAACTGCTATTATGGAGCTAAAGAACATTTTGGGAAAATAATCAGATTTCAGCAAGGAATATTATTTATAGATGGGGATTGCAACTTGATTTGTAGTAGTGAGGAGGAATAGTGGGACATACAAAGGAAAATAAAACATGGTAGATTTCTGAAGAAATGTATAAAAATATCTGATAGGGAAGAAGTAAATTCTGTAGCAGGAACTAGGGCAGAATTTACATATTATTCCCCGTGGTACAATAACTGGGCTAAACAGGTGCAAAATTACATTCCAAAGGAACATGTGCACTTAATTGAAAGCTTTATAACACATCCAATGACTATTTCAGATTATGCACTGTTAAAAACTAAGATAAAAATGAAACACTTGACACTTTCCTACCTACCTGTAAAAACAGAGGAATTTAAAGAATGGGTAGGGGAAATTATTTGAGAGTTATTAGGGAAGACAGACATTTCTTCACAAGTAACAGTAAGAAAGACAAAATGAATACAGAGATTAGAAAATACGGTAGAAATGAAAAACTAGCAGTTAATAAGTAATAGGAATTATTTGGAGAGGATGCATTGCAGAACAATTGGAATTTCAAAGAACAAGAACAGGCACAACTGCAGTGCTAAAGAGAAAATAAAGTTGTATTTGGATAATACACATGAGTTCACAAAGATTACTGTTAAGAAACTATTTTTAATATCTCCAGAGCACAAACACTTTAAGCACAATGACTTTGGCAACAGAAAGGGTTGTCACCAAACTTAAGAAGCCTATTACAATAAAAATAACAAGAGATCCTCCAGAGATTTTTCAGAATTTTTATAAAAATTTATAAAAATGCAGAGAAATATGAAAATCAAGAAACAGCACAAATGGAAATGTTTGTGGAAGACTTATTTATGCCGAGGTCAGAGGCAGATGAGGCTCAACAACTAACACTTGCAACAGGAGGAGATGAGATACAAATAGTGATGTATAATCAATCTAAAAGTCTCCAGCAACACATGGTATTCTTGAGGAAGCTTGAAGGTTAGAAGGGAAGAAAGTGATAAAGATCTGGAAGATTTTGTTTAATTGCATTTAAAAGGAGGAGAAGCACCAACATCTATGCTATAAACACTTATGAGGAAAGCTTTGGTGCTTATATTACCCAAAGATGGGAAAGACCTGTCAGACCTAGCTTCACATAAATCCATTTCAATTTCATACCATGATTATAAAGAGTTTATGTCTATACTAGCTAAAGCATGGTAAAGGTGCTGCCAAAACTAATAGATATAGATCAATGCAGTTTTGTGGAGGGATGGCAAACATTTGACAATAACAGAATGATGATGATTTAGAGGGAAGCAAAATTCAAGAAAATACCACTGTTGTTGGTGGGTCTTGATGCAAAGAAAGCATTCAACAGAGTAAGCTGAGGTTTTATGAGTAGGGTATTGGAAGCATTTGCATTCCCCTGATAAAATAATAAGGTTAATTACAAGGATATATGAAGGATCTGAGGCAAGAATTATAGTTGGAGGGTTCCCCTCTGATAAGCTGTGTTTGAACAGAGGAACCAGAAAGAGGTATCCACTTTCCCCTCTGTTATTTGTTTTATATTTAGAGCCACTGGTAAATAATAAGGGACTCAGACATTCAATTATATTATTGGTAGAGTAATCAAGAAAAGCTGGCTTTATTTGCAGCTGATAATATTTTGTACCTGATAAATCCAGAAAAGGACATTTCACTGTTGTGGAAAATTTTGAGACAGTTTCCAATCTTTTTTGAGGATATAAAACTAATGAAGATAACAGAAAGGCTATAGCCAAAATTATGTGTCCACACATGAATTAGTTCAGAATTACCCATATTTGTGGGGACACAACACAATGAAGTATGGATTAAAAAGGTTTTTGTTATGGCAGCTAAGAACATGTGAAAAAGACTAAATGATAGTACAAAAACGGAAAACTCTGAAGCTTTTGTTTATGGATATGGATATTAAGATACAAGCAGCAAAATGTTTTATTCCCTTTAGTTTTATATACACGCCCAGCATATTTTCTTTCAACTAGAGAAGAAGTTGTAGACAAGAACTACTAAAGAGTTGAATGAATTTATCTGGGAAGGGAAGTTTGCAAGAGTTAAGCGGGATAAGTCGACCCTTGCAGTAACCCTGACTAATCTTCAGCTTTTGAAATAGTAGAAGTGATACTGGTAGTCCTTTTTATTTAATTTAATTTTTATTTTATTTTTATTTTATTTTACATTTGTTGACCGGGCTAGTCTGGCTGGATACATGTCAATTTTCAGCAGAGGCCCGGGGAGAAAAGCTCCACTATATACTAGTAAATCATAAAAGAACATGAAAACAGCACAGTAAGATAACAAATTATAGGCATGTAAAGAACTATTAACATAGCAACAGAACAGAAGCAAATTCAACAAAATCTAAAATACAGTGAGGATTGCTAATCCCATATTCTTTACAAGGCAAGAATATTAAAGTTGAAGAGAGAGAGAGAATAGTGACTCACCCAAGAGTCTATATAATATGTACAGTATTAACAATAATGATAAACATTTAGTACCAGGGCACTAGTTATAAAGAAACAGTTAGCACATCAGGGAGCAGGATAAGGTTTAAATAAATGGAGAGAGGACTGGTTGCAGTAATATATCAAGTAGAACGAAAAAAAGGGATGTTGTAGGAAAGTAAAATGCAAGTGACATTCAAGGTGAGCTACAGAGGAGGGGTAGTACTAGTGATAGAGACAAGTAGAAGAGTAAAGGAGAGAACTGTAAAGAGAGTTGGATGCTGAGGTCAGTCAGGATTAGAGCAAGGGCATAGCCAGTGAGATTTGAAATAGTTCTTTAGTTGTTTCTTGAAAAGTTGTGGAGAGCCTAGAGTGGTCAGTTCTGTGAGATGTTTATTCCAGTATGATCCAACACTATTTGTAAACAAGGAGTCACCAGCTTTATTGTGTGATTTGAAAGTGGCAACTAGTAGTTTGTTAGCTGAGCGGAGGGAAGTAAGATTCCTGTAAGGGGCAATAAGGTTATTAAGTATGGGAGTATTAGTAGGGTAATGGAGAATTTTATAGGCGATAACTAGTTGATGTAGGAGAATAAGATTTTGGAGTTCAAGCCAGTCAAGCTTTTTGAGATTAACACAATGATGGGTTCGAAATAGGGAACCTGTGTCAAACCTGGCAATGCTATGGTAGGCTGTGGCAAGTTTCTGAAGGTTAGATTATGAAAGGTTTATGAGAGAAGGAGAAGCATACAATAATGTAGAGATGAGATGAGTTTGGGCTAGAGACACCCTGGTGGTAGGTGTAAGAAAGGGCTTAAGTCTATAGAGGGCACCTATCTTTTTATTAACTGTTTTGATGGTTAGGTCAATGTGGCAACAAAGTTTAGTTGATTATCTATTGTAAAGCCTAGAAGTTTAGTGGAAGAATCAGGTATAATGATAGTGCCATTATTAGACACAATAGAAAAGGAGAAAGGTTCAGACTTAAGGGTTGGGGAGAAGAGTAATAATTTGTTTTTTTGGGATTCAGGAGGAGACAGATATGTTGGAACCATTTTTCCTGCTGCTGTAAAAACTTTTTGGGTGGTAGAATGAAGTTCAGCTGGAGAAACAGCAGAACAGATGAGAGTTGAATCATCTGCATACTGAATACATGTGGATGTTGGGAGTGAAGTAGACAGGTTATTTATAAATATGGAGAAGAGAAGGGGACCTAAGATGGAACCTTGAGGGACACCGATAGTGACTGGGAGCTGAGAGGATAGATGGCTGTCCCAAAGGACTGCTTGTTTTCTATCTTTCAAATAAGAGTCAAACCAGTGCAATGCTGAAGAGTCAAGTGAGAGAGATTTCAGAGTGTCTAGCAAAAAATGATGGTTCACCATATCAAAGGCTTTAGAGAGGTCAAGAAATAAAGCAGAGGAAAATTGGTTGTTATTGCGATTTTTGTTGATAGTATCTGTGAAGGAGAGAAGTGCAGTGGAAGTACTATGGAAAGGTCTAAAACCATGTTGGGAATCTGCAAGTAGGCTATTATGTAAAAGATGGTGTAAGAGTTGTTGGTGTATACAACGCTCCATAATTTTAGATAGAAGTGATAGCAAGGCTATAGGACGGAAATTAGAAAGTTCATTAGTGTTACCTCCTTTATGCAGGGAAATGATATGGGAGACCTTCCAGAGGGAAGGAATAGTTGATTCGGTTATAGTTCTGTTAATTAAGATAGAGACTGGGTATGCTAGTTCTGCTGCTGCTAGCTTCATATATTCAGCTGGTAGTTGGTCAGCTGAAGGGGTGCATGGTTTAAGTTTTGAGAGTAACTTACGTATATGGGTTGTGGAGACTGTACTAAATTTTAGAGTGGGGGTGTTATTTTGAGGAGAGGTATTTTGAAGGGAGGTGAGGGGAGTCATGGTCTTTGCTAGAGAGGTGACTGTTTCCGAGAAGAAGTTATTGAACATATTGGCTATTGTATTGGGAGGGGTCTGAGCTAAGTTAGCTGGAGTAGGTGTTTTGGTATTCCCTGGATGGAGCAGTTTATTAATTCCTGACCAGAATTTGTTGGGGTTATGGTTTTGATTTTGTTGATATTGAAGGTAATAATTTTTTTTATCAAGATGGGTGAGTTTTTTTGTAGTATTTCTGAGGTGTTTGAAGTTTTGATGGTCAGTTGGGTTTTTAGTAGATCTCCATTTTGCCCATAGTTTATTCCTTAATAGCATTGTTTGCTTGGTTTCTTTAGAAAGCCAAGGGGCAGCTTTGGATCTTGTTCTAATTAAGCAAGAGGAGGCGTGACGCTCAAGAATTTGGAGGAACGTGTTATTAAAATGGGTAACTGCTTCATCAAGTGGGAGGTGTATTAGTACTGACCAGTTACATGCATTAAGTTCATTAAGGAAAGATGGAAGGTTAAAGTTTTTTTTGTTATGTATAGTACGATAGATAGCCTGCTTGAGATTGTTATTTTTTTGTTTAGTTATGTAGGTAAGAAGATGGTCGCTGATATTGTCTGGGAGTATTCCTGTTTTATATGAGAAGGGATTATTGTTGACCAATATCCAGTCCAAGATGGCATGTTTATTGGTAGATTTGTGAATCCTAGTAGGGGAATTTATGGTTTGTTGAAAACTAAAGAGGTTGAGGTGATGGGTGGGTTTTGGGGATATACAGGAGTTCCAATCGATATTAAAGTCTCCTAAGATAATAGTTTCCTGTGGGAAGTTACAGGAGAGCCAGCTAAGAATGTTTTCAAGTGTATTTAAGTTGTTGCCAGGAGGGATATTGGAACATATTATATATATGGCTTTGCTTTTAGTTACTTGGAGTTTGCTACACAGTATTTCAGCATTGGCAGGGGAGGGAGGCTGGGAGTCAGTTGAGGTCACTTGCAGTTCAGATTTATAAAGTAAGGCAACTCTCCCACCCTTTTTGTTTAGACGATCCTGCCTTAAAATGTTATAGCCAGGAGGAATAATTTCATTGTCTTTGGTACCTGGTTTAAGCCAGGTCTCAGTAAGACAGAGGATATCAAATGAGTAGAGGTCAATTAAAGCATGGAGTTGTGTAATTTTATTGTTGATGCTACGAATATTTAGGGGTGCTATTGAAAGGGAGTTAGAAGAGAAAGGTGAGCTCAAGTTGTTAGTAGTTTGGTTTGAGAGGGTGTGGAGGAGGGAATCGTGTGGGCCAGGGTTGGGGTGAATGTCCCCATGTGAGAGTAAGAGTCTTTGAGGGAATGGAATTATTTTTGAATTTTTAGAGGGTATTAGGTAGAACTTTCTAGTAGTGTGATACTTGTTATGGAGTATCCTGTGATAGTGAGGGGGTAGGTAAGGGTAAGATGCCAGGAGGTTAATATAAGTTTGTTCAGCTAGAGGAAGGACAGAGCTTGTGTGTTTAGCTAAACTAGGAGATCTGCTAAGGGTGTGGTGTTCGTAGGAACTAAGTGTATAGTATAAGAGTAGAATGTTAAGGAGTAGGAGTAAATAAAGTAGTTTAAAAGTCAGGGGCATATTTATTTTGGAGAGCTTAGCAAGGTTGGAAATTAGTAGTACTAGGATGGTATGGAATGGGGTGTGGTAGTAAGATGAGAGAGGAGAGTTAGTAAGTGTGAATGAGTCAGGAAATGTGATAGGATGTGAGTAGGTTGGGGGTGTGGCTGAGCAAGTATAAGGTTAAGGCTACTGGGGGTGGGTGGGAATTGGGGGTAGGGTAGGGGAGCGGAGTGAGCCCGCAGGGCGAATGGAGCGGGAAGAGCCAGAGAGGGGACCAAGGTGCAGAAAACAATCAGTGAGAAGTGAAAGAGGCACAGTGTTCAGTGCAGGTAATAGTGGACTGTAAGATAAAGTAAAGGGAGGAATATAGGTAGATTGGGAGAGATAAAATAATAGTTTGGAAGCTAGGTGAGGTATTAAAGATGAATGTAGTACAGAAATAGAAAGGGGTTAAGACTAGAAAGATAGCAGGAAAAACAAAAATCTCTAGTGTAAGGATTAGGGAGTATATAGTTATCTAGTGAATGGGGTGCCACCTAGTGGCCATAGTCTGAAATGACGAGAGAGCAAGCAAAGAGTTCACTACTGAGATATGGTGATCTAGAGGTGAGTGTTATCCTAAGGACAAAGATGTAGAAAGAGGGTGAGAGAGGGACACTTAACCGCTACCAGAGGGGGGGGTGGTAGGCTGCTGGTTAACTTGGGAGGGAAGTCAAATAACCTGGAGTATTCTAAGTTAAAAATACATTAGCAGGACATATTTTCAAACAAGGACTATTCAGGGTAGTAAGTCTTAGTGGGAAGGAAGAACAAATCCTCTTCAGGACTCTGTTCCTTAACTTGGATTCCACAGGGCTTCTAAGAATGGAAAAGGCAGGAACTCAGGTTCGCAGGGCTGGTAAAATATGAGGAAGAGAGAGAAGATAATTAGGTAAATACAATAGTCAAAGAGTGTAGATAAGAGACAACCAAACATAGTACCTTACATCCTAAGTCTAGAGTTAGAGCAGAAAGACTGACCCCTTACCATAGTGTAAAATAAGCATGCCAGAGAAGGGTTACTACAGAGCAGAACATACAAACAGGGTACAGTTGTTTGCAAAATGTCTGTTTAGGTACAAAATAACTTTAGCCTTAGCAATTATCATACTATCAGTAGAACATACAATCAGGGTACAGTTGTTTGCAAAATGTCTGTTTAGGTACCAAAATAAATTTAGCCTTAGCTAACATCAAATATCTGGCCACAAACACCTAAACTAAGAAATTAGGAGCTATAAGGGAGCCAGAAAAATTAGCGGTATTATCCACTAGACATGAATGTAACAGTATTGTTATTAAATCAGCTAACACTTGTTAGCATAGCAAGTATTATATATTAAATATCACTTCCAGCCTTAGAATATAGACACTGTGTAGTTGGGAGCCATGTGGACGCTAGATAAGCGGCGAAACATACACAGCCCGAATATAGAAGTTCCTTACAAGGGTGTTTCGTAGAGAAAGCACGTGTATGCTAGAATAAGCGTTGCGATACACATCACCCGCTATAGAAGCTGCTTGGATGGGAGTTATATCAAAGTCGTGTGCTCACTGTAGTTGCCTACAAAACAACATGTCTCAAATAAGTCACTAACAGTGAACCAATTTGCCAGCTATAATGTTTCCCATTGAAAAACCACCAACATAACTCATAATCTTCAGCTTTCCCTACTTCTATCTTCACAATGCCTCTGGATACAAAATTTCATACTGCTTACCCCTCTGTAAGCAGAAACGGTCACTAGTAAGATTAATATAACTTCCAGTATTTATTTAATCAATGAACTTTAAATTACCTCAAATATCATGTTGTAAAATTACTTATATTATCCTATATACTTAATCCTTCTTAGTGTTAGTACTTCTCATAAAGATTCCTTTTTTTTTTTCTTCTAATTTTCTTTCTACTTTATTTGTTATATAACTGTATATGATATTTTTGTGCTACTTTTGGAGCTTTTCTCCCAGGGCCTCTACTGAAAATGGAAATATATCCAGTTAGACTAGCCCGGTTAACAAATGTAAAATAAATAAAATAATAAATAAAACATGGTGGTTAAGGATTGCCTGAGTTGAAGAAATATGTTAAATACACAGTTAAGGCTTATATATATATATATATATATATATATATATATATATATATAAATAACAAAAGTAGAAAGTCAGAATTCACAGTGGAGAGAGATAATGATTAAGCGGGAGATATGCCATGAAATAAGGACAGTGAAAGATTTTGAATGCAGATTCTTAAGGAAGATAATAGCAACTATACACAATATTATATCCATAAGTTTACAGAAAAATATTCTAAGAACTAAGCCAAGACAAGAATGGAGAAATAAGATTTTGCCAATAGGAATGACTGTAAGTAGAGGTACAGAAAATAGGAAAGAAGGGGATGGAATTTACCAGAAAAAAAATAGAAAAGGAACTAAAGTATTAAGAACAAATAACTAGGGAGAGAAAAGTAATAGAGTGGGATGAGGCCCTGAAGACATTTGGACTACAAATTCGAGATAACCTTCATACCAGGGATTGATATCAGAGTATAGGCAGAGAGAAAGGGATAGGCAAATCCAAATCCTAATACTTATGCAGTGGACAGCCCAAAAGGTATCGCAGAGAACTGATAATGTGATCCAGGTACAGCAAACCTCTGATATTTCCTAAAACTGAGAGCAGTGGGTATGTGTTGGCAAGCAAATTTTAGATTTACTGTAACCATAACACAATGGTCTGGAAGCAGTGACTGAAGGATCAACTTCTTGAATTTTGGAATTTCCACATTAAGGCTGAGAAAGGGCAGATCTCAAATGGTCCCCACCCATGCTCCTTCTCTGGTACCAAAAATATCCTGGTATAAAAACCTCTGCACATGTGATTTACAGATGCTAGTTTTACGACCCCTACTTCTAACATGTGTTGTACCAGTGGTGAAAATAGTTCTGTATGGTTGGGTGGATGTTGAGGATTCCCCTGAAAGGATGAGGAGAGTTCACCCACTGCCAAGTGAATCTTTCCTGATACACTTGCTACACCCATCTGTCTGACATGATCTGACCCCATGCTAAGGGGATGAGGGTCAGCCAGTGTGACAGAGGTAGGGAAACTGGGGCAAGAGGTGTGAGCACGATGTTTAGACTAGGTGCGTCATTAGGAACTTCATACAATAACAGGTCATAAAATCTGACCAGTTCTGGGGCAACCCGTTTGTCACCAAGTAAAAAAAATGCCTGAGTCTAGCAACAGTCTCAGCAAAGGAAAAAAATCTGTCTATGATTAACTTCAAGTTCACTATCTGATATGTCACAGTACTGGGCAATGGATTCCTGAGGAGAATCACCCCTGTCTCTATCAAAATCCTCCTCAACTGAAAACACAAACTGTTCTCAGGCCATGCCTGCACTAGAACTGTGGAAAGGCAAACAGCCCCAGAAATAAGCAACTGCAAAAAGTTTTTAGCCAAATATATAAAATATGACTTGTATACAGAAATAAACTGATCTTCTGCCATTTTTGCTTCTTTTTCTAGAAATATCCATACTGGCAGAGTGGTCAGGGGACAGCCTGCTCTCCCTGGCAAGAGGTCTCTTTCCCCGAATAACTCCTGTACATAAAGTGTTTGGTGTTCCTACATCTGTAACAGGTACTGAAACAACCCCTGGAGGATGTACCTAATCCCCAAGTCCATAGTGGCCATTATAGCTGCACCAGAGGGAGCTGACATTAGGTAAGTGATCTGTGGAACATTCTTTGGCTACGTCACAGTCACCAAACATAGGCTGAGGCAATAATTTCATTTTTTCCCCTTAAGGTGCAAACAGAGTAGAAGAGCCATGAATACTGTCCATGCTGTGGCCAGAGAAGAAATCTGATTGTTGGTACAATACGCTTAATACTGAGAAAAGGAAAATATTCACTAGAATGCTGACTAAAAAGACAGGTTTGGGTGCCAAGCCCCTCAGTGCTTTAATTTCAACAGACAAAGGGAGGCTGAGCCTTAAAACGGCAATGCCTGGAACAACAAAAATTAAATTTCCAGACCCTGGCATAAACAACACAACAGAAAACATGGGGATGGAGGGAGGGAGTGGCTTACTGTAGCAGTGATCATTTGAACATATACTGTTATGGTGAGTTTACTTACACAACTCTACAATTCTCATCATATTGATCACTACTGCAGTAGCCTGAGCTATATGGGTAGATTACCCTAGCTTACTACATTTAGAATGTGGTAAGAGAAGAGTCCAAGAGTCCTTGGAGAGCAGTCCTGATTTAGATATAGAGAAGGAACGAAGCTTAAAGTGCTTTGTAAAAGTACATACAGAGGACCAAGTTGCAGCTTCTAGAAAGGCCACAGATGAGGCCAAGGTGCTGTTAGGGCGGGCCTTGACCCTGCTTGTTATAGTTTTGTTGTGCTGAGTATAACTAAAGGTAATGGCCTTAGAAAACAATTTGGAAATAATCTGTTTTGAAACAGGTTGTCCCTTACCTTCACAAGAAATGAAAAACTGATCCGAAGATCTAAAAGATTTAGTTCTATCAAAATAATACCCGATTTGCCTGCGGATATCCAAGGTATGGAGTTTCCTTTATCCCTCATATTTATGTTCAGGAAAGAAAATGAGGAGATGGATAATTTGTCTTAAAGTAAACTGAGATACCATTTTAGGCATAAAAGAAGGATTTAGTGCTCAAAGAAACTGTATTTGTGGAAAATGACACAGGCTTGCCTCACCATGAGAGATTGCAACTCAGACACCTTTCTTGTAGAGGTCAGAGGTCAGAGCAATAAGTAAAACTGACTTCCGTGTTAAGAACCTCAAGTCAGCTAGATTAGCTTGTTCACATGGAGCAAATGTCAGCTTCTCTAACACAAAATTAAGATCCCAAGGACAGGCTACCTTTTTTCTTGGAGGCCTCTTATGCAAAACCCCTTTCATAAACATTTGACAAGAATGCACTGAAAGATGAGAATCCATGGGCAGACATGCTGACATGATCGATAAATGAACCTTGATGGAGGAGCAAGAAAAGCCATAAGATTGTAATTTGCATAAATATTGCAAAACCATGGAACAATTAGCCCTGAGTGGGTGCTGGTTGTGTTGTTGGCACCAACTAGAGAACATTTTCCATTTACTAATATATAATTTTCTACTAGCAGGCTTTCTTGCCTCCATTAATGCTTGCGGGCTCCTATCAGAAGATCGAACGCTTAAAATAGTGACCTCTCTAACAAACTTTAAAACGCGAAACCTGAAAATGTCGAAGGCACGGAATATCAATTTTTTTACAGGGGAAAAAAATGCTGGGCCATTCTCCGGACTTTGATGTTTTCTCCACTGTGGTGCGATCTCGGAGTTGGTATATTTAAGTTGGGGGGAGGGGTGTGGCGGGGGCCTGTACATTGTTTTTTTTTGGATCAGCGATTTTATTCCCTGGGAAAAAATTTGCTGATCCGTTCCTTCGACATTTTAAGGTTTCACATTTTTAAGCTCAATAGAAGAGCATTCGCTCTTGTGATATAGACCCATGCTTGCTGCTGCCTGTCCTCAGTAAACAACTGCCTATCACCAGGCAGTCAACCAAAGCTGACTGGAGTCGGGGTGTATCAAACATCCATGTTCTTGTGTATGTAGATGCAGTCTTGTGGAACCTTGTGGTAATTACCCCTAGCCATGTCCAAAAGAAGGGAGAAACACAGTTACCTGGGCCAGAAAGGAGTCACCACAATGATCTTGAGGGATTCATTGTGAATCTTCAGAAGTATCATGGATAGCAAGTAGAAAGGGTAGAAAACCATGTAGGAACACTCCTGTTCAGGGGAAAACAAGAGGCATCTGTCTTCCAGGCCTTCTTGCATGGAGTCCTGGAGCAGAATCTTGACAGCTTATTGTTCAGAGAGGCAGCAGATAGGTCACCTTGAGGAACTCCACACAACTGGATCAAATCTTGGAAGATCCCCTGAACAAGTTTCCATTCATGAAGGTCTGCCCTTGTCCTGCTCAACCTGTCTGCCACACAGTTTTAGTCTGATGGAATGTAGAAAGTCTGTAGAGTAAGAGTGTGTTTTGAAACTATAATCTAAGTTAACATGGCTAGTCTACAAAAAGGGATATGACCTGGATCCCCATTGCTTGGTGATGTACCACACAACTGTGGTAGTGTCTGCAGCAGCTTGAACAGGTCCCAGGAACCAAAGATGATTCAGAATGTTAAGTGTCTTGATCAAGGTAAGCATCTCTTTTATATTTAAGCTTGTGTCTGTCCTTGGTGTCCCATACACCTTGCACTTTTACCCCTCCTGAAACTGCTCCCCAAGGAAAGTCCGAGGCATCTGCGGTGACCAACTGCTTTGGAACAGGAAGGGAGAAGGGGAGACCTGTACTTAAGGATATATGTTATCTCCACTAAGTGATTTATCTTAAAACCCTAGCACTGATATTTGAAAAGACAAAGGTTGTTTGTGCTTGGACCAAACAGACTTCAGATACCATTGTATCTTTCTCATGGGGAGTCTTGCTAGGGGTATTGTAAGAGTCCTAGATGCCATGAGTCCCAAAATTCTGAGGTATTCCCTCTCAGTGACCTTAGTCTAAGTGGGAAAGTCTTAGAAACAGATCCAGATAAAGATCTATATTTTTCCTGTGGAAGAAAAGCTCTTTGAACTGAGGTGTCGAGCTGACACCCCAGGAACACAATTCTGTGTGAAAGAGTAAAAAAAAGATTTTGAATGTTCTCTTGGAATCCTGGTTTGTGCAAAAGAGCTCTCACCCTTTTTGTAATTTCTCCAAGTTTCATGGGTTTCTAATACCATTCCTAAGTCAAAGAATGATTAAAGTTCATGAAATTAGTATTGTTTCAATCATTAATGTCAGCCAAAAGTGCTCTTTGCAGCACCCGCAATGTACCCAGTAATGACTCCTTCTGCAATTCGTACAGGCTTACAGAGATTGGCAACATATCTAAATACAATTGTAGATTATTTTTTATAAGATCCATTGCTCCTACTACTACTGGAACTGTCTGGGTACTTTTCTTAAACAATGCTCTCGTTTCTGCCTGCAGATCCTGATATTTTATGACTTTGTGTCTCTCTGTACGCAAGATACTGTAGTCACTGGGTGTAGTGATTTCAATCAATGCTATTTTTGTCTTCTTTTCTTGGACCACTACTTCTGGTTTTCTAGCATCTATCTTTTGAACTGCTGGTAATGGGTGATCCCATGTGATATAAACTTCATCATTTTCCTTGATGCTTTGTGGCTCATGTTTCCAGTGTTTTTCAGCCACTTCAATACCATAATGTCTGCACAATCCCCAGTGCAACAGTCTTGCCACATTTTTATGACTTTCAGTATACAGTCCTTCTACCATTAGTATGTCACAACCAGCAACAAGGTGTGCAACTGTTTCTTCTTCTAAAGAACCTTTATGGACGTTCCATTTGCTGCATATGTCTGGTCAGGTACATACTGAAGGGGGCATATACCCTATGATGGGTCTGACGAGTACTGAACACAGTGGTCTGATGACCTCTCTGAACCTAGATGCCATGCCCTTGCTTATAAGTTGAGCAGTACAGAAGGATTTTCTTAAAATCTTGGTAAGAGATTCCTGATGTTGAAAAAGACCTTGGAAAGATAAACAAGTCATTTAAAAATGGAAAAATATGGATACCATGTAGCCTGCAATAAGATATCGCTGGAACTAAACACTATGTGAATACTAAAACAAACACTGTAAGAGATGGCACTAAATGCAATACCATCTTAAATACAGGATCTTTATTGAACACAAACTTAGCACATTTGTCCTGTCTTTGTGAACACTCTTCATAGGTTCACATGTATATGCTAGGCTAATGACCACTAGGGCCTTTATAAGCCTTGATATGCAACCCAAATGTGACCCCAAAATTTAACTTTTATAAGGGGTGATTTATTGACTTCCTTTGTCCATCATGGACATAGGCACTAGACCAGGGGTGAATTTCAGATTACTCATCCCCTGGTCCAAGCTGTGCTTAAATAGGGATAGGGAGGAACTCTGCTTCAAATGGAGAGGGAGCCTGTTCCAGAGAACTGTAATCCTCTGAGAAAGATATCTATCTCTTCAACATGCCCTATTTATGTCACAAACAAACTTTAGGTCTTTTAATCAAGTAGCTCTGATGTTTGTTTTGTGGGATGTGCAAAAGGTTCATCAAGACAGGGTCCAGGGATGCCTTGCATACCAGTTAAAGATCACCTCTCAAAAGTCTGTATGATACCGAGTAAGAGACAGGGCTTTGAAGTAATCAGTGTAGGACATTGTGCTTACTCTCTGTATTCTTCTTCTAAGGGAACCTTTATGGATGTTCCATTTGCTGCATATGTCTGGTCAGGTACATAATGAAGGGGGCATATACCCTATGATGGGTCTGATAAGGACTGAGCATAGTGGTCTGATGACCTCTATGAACCTAGATGCCATGCCTTTGCTTATAAGTTGAGCAACACAGAAGGATTTTCTTACTGCCTTGGACACATGTTGGTAGAAGGTTAGGTTACTATCTGCATGAGTTCCCAGATCCCCGACTAGTGAATCAACATTTAGGGGTGATTTATTGATGTCGTAGTTATCCAGGGTGGCCAACTTCCCAAGACTGCTCCAAGTTTGCAAATGGCTTTGACATCTGGGAAGTAAATATCAAAGAGGAGTGGGCCTAGAACAGAGTCCAGGGGGACTCCACTCCACTACTGACTGGCCTCTTTGTGGAGGTGGCCTCACTGATTCTAACTTCCTGGGTCCTATCAGTTAGCCCACTAGCTATTCAGCATATTATAAAGGGGTTTATACCTATTTCCATAAGTTTGTCGACAATGCCCAAGCGGGGTATTGTATCAAATGTTTTAGCTAGATCTAGGTAGGCAGTATGCACACACTTTCTCCTCTAATCCATTGCCTTAGTGGCCTTTTCAAAGACGTCCACTAGATTCAGTAACCATGGCCTTCCTTTGACAAAGCCAAACTAGGATGGATTTAGTGCCTGGATGTCTCCTATGCCTTTGTTGACAACTTCTATGATAATTCTTTCCATGGCTTTGCAAATACGACTAGACAGACTAATGGGTCTGTAGTTTCCAGGATCTGTTGAAGGTCCTTCCTTATGAAAGGGAATTACTTTTGCAGTCCTTCATTCACATGTACAAAGGTGGTTTTAAAGCTATAATTAAATAATGATTGCAGGGGACCTGGCAAGCTGTATTTTAGATTGTTCAGGAGGCATCCTGGGATAGTATCAGGGTCTACTGAGGTCGTAATCTTGGCTTTAGCGAGTGCAGCAAAAACATGCTCCTTAGTTACAGTTGGAGGAGTTATGTTTGAGATTTTTTTGGGGGTGATGATTAGGGGTGAGAGGGAGTAAAGCTGGAACTGAATTTGTCTGCTAACAGGTTTGCTATATAGCCAGGCTTAGTGAATGTGGCACCATTAACCACCAGTTCAGCACATTGCTGTGTGCTGCCTTTGACGTTTCAGACATATCTGAAGAAGGTCTTATGTTTATTTTTCACCTGGGAGACTACCTTAACCTTAGACTTGGGTTTGCTTGACCTTATTAGCCCTCTTAGTTGCCTATTTTGTTTGATGACAGAGTTTTTATCTTTAGGGGAATTATTCTTGATTTTTTCCATATTTCTTTTCATTTTGTTGAATATCTGTTTAATTTGGGATGCCACTAGAGTGATTTGTTTCTGGGGCTAATCTTGAGCTTACTTCTGGTAGGTACACCAGCCTCCATGAATCTACTGACATGACTGCACAGAGTTTCTGACAGCAATTCAGCATAGGCTGCTATGTTCTCAGGTTTGAAGGGGCACTGAATTTTGACAAACCATCACCTAATAAAAGGTAATTTTCCTTGGCATAGTTCCTAACTGTTACTGGCTTTAACAGGATTGCAGAGTTGATTTTGATTAAGAAGGAGACAGCTTCATGGTCGGACCTTACCTAACAGGACAAGACATTGGGAGGGTGCAGCATTTTCTCATATTTGTGAGCATGAGGTCCAGTATGTTGGAGGCTCTAGTGAGAATATTCACTATTCGATCAAGGGTGTTTGCATTTACGAAGTCCAGAAATTTCTGTGCCTGTATATTTGAGGCCAAGTAGGATTCCCGGGCTATAGATGAGTAATTGAAGTCTCCGAAGAGTAGGGTGTTAGGTTGGATGACAAGTGTCTCCAGCAGGTCCAAGTGTGCACTGTGAGCTTATTGAGACATGGCTTGGATATGGTATGGGATTTTGTATATGGTGATCTGCACATAGAGGAACTCCAGTATGTCATCCTGTTTCACCACCTTACAGACATGCTTGTTACTGGAATACCCTGAGACACCTCCATCTTTAGCCCTTGTTTGTGCAGCTATTGGTCTAAAAGTGTGGAAGGTACTAAAACCTTGCACTGCCAGGGTACTCTCTTACCCCTTTAAACCATGTCTTGGTAACTCCACAGATGTCTATATTCTCGAGTGTGAGACCATCTTGGAGGGAGTGTAGTTTTTTATTTGGCTTCTGGCTTTGAACCTTGAGGTTCAGTTCAGTTGCATTATGAGGGTGAATAAAGTTTTAGCCAATTTTGAAAGCCTAGAGAGGAAAGGTGCAGACCATCCTTGGCAAAGCAACATGGTCTATTAACCATGCCCTCCCAAGCTGACAAATACTGGATCCCTTTAGACTGACACCAGAAATACAAGTTGTTGAAATCAATCATTTTTTGCTCATACTGTGGCATCATCCTCGGTGATGGTAATATGCTAATAATGTTAGGCTTATAACACCTGAGACATATAGTCTGAAAGCTCCATGTTTATTTTGATGCAGTGCATAGTCCAAAGGGTAAGGCAGAGAACTGATAATATGATCCAGACACATAAAAAACCTTAGAAAAGCCCGAAGTCTGGATGAATAAGAACATGATAATAAGCACCTTTTAAATCTAGTGTTACAAGGAAACATGAATGAGGAAGAAGAGGTAACAGATTGTGAAGTGACATCATTTTGAATTTGGGCACGATCACAAACAGGTTTAGGAAAAAAAGAGCCAGAAGTGGTCTCCAAGCATTTTCTTTCTTTGGCACTAAAATATCCCTGAATAAAAAAAAAATTCCCCAGTTGGAAAGGTGGAACTGCTTCTATCCACACCCTGGGACAGCATGTGATGAAGGACAAGTGGAAATAAAAGTCTGGCCTAGTGAATGAGGGATTACTCCTTTGAAAGGAGGAATTTCCTCCAACTGCCATCTATAGCCTTGATGAATGATCTTCAGATGACATTTTTCTGAAATTATCTGTTGCCAAACAGAAAAGTGGAACTTCAGATTTCTTGGAAGGGAAATGAGGCTGCCAGGGTGGAAGGAGGGTCAAGATCGGTTAAACAGTCATTCTGACTTGATGGGCTGTCCTTGGTTTAGGGATGTTCCAGAATTCTATCTGGAACCTGTTGCCATTCCTTAAATGTCTGCTCACCTGCATTTTGTTGAGATTGTTTATTGTGTTTTTGCTAAAACTGGATGAGGGGTTAGAGAATCCTTTAGAAAATTTGAAGAAAAGGAATGAAAATCTTGGAGATTCCCTGCATCATCTTACACTTTTCACTTTTTGATTCCCTCTCTAGCAGAGGGGCCAAATACTAAATCTCTATCCAAAGGATAACTTAAATTCTCTATTTTTATTATCATCTGGGGCAGAGGGACCAAATACTAAATCTCTAGCCAAAGGATAACTTAAATTCTCATTTTTATTATCATCTGGGAGGGTCTGAGAACACAGTCAGGCAAACCTTAAAACAGTACCAGAGGCCATAACCTTGAAAAAAGTATCAAATGAGTCATACATGCATTGCAAACAATGAGTACGGGCTTGTAAAACAGAAGTAACTAAATTATTTAAAATAGATTTCCCTCACAAGAAGAAACTGCAGACCAAACATATCCCATACTTTCACAATTAGAAAAAACTTTAACATATGAGCCTGAGGATTCAAAATCCTGAAAAATCAAAGCATAACTGGTGTTAAGCACCCGCGGCCGCAGTGAGCCCCCAATTATTTCCCCTATGAATGAAAGCCCCCATGCAGCAGCCGTGGGTTTCTCCATTTTCTCCTTTACTTCCTTGGCAGCTTGCGCTGGACATCCACACAGCTGTGTGACATCACTGCACGACTGCAAACTTTGTTTTTGCTTTTTTTTTTTTCTCATTTGTCAGCAAGCTGCACTCAATCAGGTCCACTTCAGTGAAGTGAGGGACCTGAATGGCTGCAGAACCCAGGAAAGTAAGTTGTCTTTTTTTTTTTTACATATTAAAATTCCAGAGTAGGGTCGTTGTAAGGCAGTTGTCTTATACATTTTGTATACATATTTTTATACATTGCATTTAGAAGGAGCATGGCTATATGGTGAAATTAAGTAACAGATTAACTGTACAGATTTTCACAGAATGTGTAGATTTTTGCCTCATATTTTGCTGTATTTCATAATGGGTCAAATCAGTAAAATATAAAGTGATAGTTATCTCCCTGGAGTGAGTAGATATATCATTGAAAATTAGATGGATTACATAAATCCAAGTATTTCTTGTGTTCTAATGAAATGGTGAATTGGCAGATCTGGAAGACTTTTGTTTGAAGTGTACTGATGTCATAATCTTCGCAGTAAGCACAATGGTCAGTAAAGAAGGTAAATAAAAAATCAGTGTGACTATGCACTTGTTAGTTTATAGAGACAGTATTATTATCATTTTTAGTATATCCATTACTTCATCAGTGTTGTTCACTGTTGTTTTTTTACGCATAAGTGACCTTGAACGTAATGGAAAAAGTTTGAAATGGTGTAAATTTTAGATTAAAACTCCTCAAATCTAATTAAAAAATATATACCTTATCTTTTGAGGAGTTATTTCTTACTAAATTTGTAGAGTAAAGTCACCACTAGACTAAGGGTAAACTAAGGGGTTTGCAGTTTGCCTTGATGGGCTACCAAACTGATCCCTTTTCATTTGTTTATGTGCCTGATTTTCAAGTTTTATATTACTATCCATTAAATGTGTGCTCATTAATTTTCTACTGTGTCTTTTTTTCTAATATCAGTAGTAATGAGTAGTCCAAGCAAAGCCAGTGTTAGGCACCTGCGGAACCTGCAGCCGAAAGGAGCCCCTGATTTTTTTCCCTGAGAACAAGGGCCCCCATGCAGCAGCCACATGTTTCTGTGTTTCCTCCGTTCGTTCCTCGGCAGCTTGCGGTGGACATCTGCACAGCTGTGTGATGCCACTGTGTCACTGCAAACTTTTTTCCATTTTTTTTTTCTTTTGTTTGATTTGTCAATAAGCTGTACTCAATCAGGTCCACTTCAGTGAAGCAAGGGACCCGAATGGCTGCAGCACCCGGGAAACTAAGTTGTGTTTTTTTTTTTTTTTTTTTTTACATATTAGAATTCCAGAGTAGGGTCAACATACCTTTTAACTGTACAGATTTTTGCAGAATGTCTAGATTTTTGCCCCATTTTTTTTTACCTGTTTTTAATAAAATTGTGGTTTTCTCACAAATTAGTGGTAAATCATTAATGATTCTGAGGTGACCCTACACAAGCTGCTGCTAGTTGGGAGAAAATGAGGAGGAAAAAATATTATTAATTTTCTGATTATGCTTTTTATCCAAAACAGGGTTGTGGTATGATCCTGTTAGGATAAAGCTTATAATCAGTGAATGAACATGAGCAAAATAAGTGATAGAAATGGGCAGCCCTGAGTGACCCGTCTCAGTTTTGATTTTAAGAAGAGCTGATGCTTTTCTGTCTTCAGGAATGTTTTATTTTTCTTCTTCCTTCAGGGAGACATATAAATACTGGCAGAACACCAAAATCTGTAACTGTCAAAGTTTTTGCTCAAGAATTCTGGGCAAAGCCGCACATAATAGGGTCTATATTATAACATCGAAGTTACGGAAAATCGAATACAATATGGTCGACACCATGTTGTCGAAGTTCCATAACTGAAAATGAAAAAAAAAATCAAAACTTTAAAATTTTACCCCCACACCCCCCACTACTTAAATATACCAACTCTGAGACCGCACTACATTGCAGTAAACGGAAATCTCCCCTTACGGAGATTTCAGTTTATATGCTTGAGATTCTGAGCGTTCGATATTCTGTGTGTGTGTGCAAAAATATCACTGATTTTTATCTATACACACACACACACACACACACACACACACAAATGCCGGGCATTTACATAACCCTTCTGTGCGCAGCAGTTAAAAATGCAGTTACCATGTAATTATATTTCAAAAGTAAGGCATAAAATACATCACAGAAAATTCAGATACTTAGAGCTTCTAGGAGTCTGATGGCCACCACATGCCACAATGTATGAATGTATTTTGACATGGACTTAGTGATAGCCTCTACCCTCAACCATACCCATTCTAAAACCAGCCCTGTATAGATGCATGTCTGTAACGTTGCTGAAGTTTGTATGGGGGCCTGGCGATTGTGTGTTCATTACTTCTTTAATTCTCATCACAATCAAACCTTAGAAGTATACAGAACAGGTCATTATAGCTTCTGCTGGAGACAGAGTCAGAGTTTATTTTACTTTTCTCACAGACCTCAGAGGTGTACAAAAAAGTTACTATAGCATGTGCAGGGGCAGTGTACTGCATATTAGCAGCAAAGTGGAATTTATTACTGTAGTCATTATCTTTTTCCACTTTTGTCACAATCTCACACCAGGCAGTGTGTGTGTTCAACTTTAGTTTTCCTTGCATTTTAAAGCATTTTCCCAACCTTTCAATCCATTGATGGCCTGAAAAAAATCATGACTCAGAAAAGAATTTCAGTCTTACTTTGTTCTTTCAAGAAAGACATAAGTTGTAGCTCAGGGTTAATGTTTAAAGCTGACAAAATAGTAGCTCACAATAAAGTAATAATACATTTGTTATAAGGACGCACAAATCCTTCCTGGGAATACTGCCTGCCTCAAGATAAATGTATTATTACTTTATTGTGAGCTACTATTTTGTCAGCTTTAAACATTAACCCTGAGCTACAACTTATGTCTTTCTTGAAAGAACAAAGTAAGACTGAAATTCTTTTCTGAGTCATGATTTTTTTCAGGCCATCAATGGATTGAAAGGTTGGGAAAATGCTTTAAAATGCAAGGAAAACTAAAGTTGAACAGCAACACTGAATTTATTTCCTTAATCACAGTTTCTATTCAAGCTCTCATTGGAGGAAATGGTTATATAAAAAAAAATAAAGTAAAATGCATTTCAGAGCATATAGAAAATCATGAATTCTTGAAAAAGCTGAAGAGTAAGGCAAAATGTCAGAAAAGTGAGAAAAAAGTATGTGCATAATGTGGAGAGTGGGGGGTGGAGCAGATGGGAGTCCACAGGATGTGGGGATGGGCAGTAGGCAGTGCTTAGGGCATCATTTCACCTACAGTGGATATAAAAAGTGTACACACCCCTGTTAAAATGCCAGGTTTTTGTGATATAAAAAATTGAGACGGCAATAAATCATTTACCTTTAATGTGACCTACAACCTGTACAATTCAATTGAAAAACAAACAAATCTGTTAGGAGAAAAAATATAAAAAATAAAAACGTTTAACAAGCTGGTTGCATAAGTGTGCACAGTCTTAAACTAATACTTTGCTGAAGCACCTTTTGATTTAATTACAACATTCAGTCTTCTTGGGTAAGAGTCTATCAGCATGGCACATCTTGACTTGGCAATATTTGCCCACTCTTCCTTGCAAAAGCGCTCCAAATCTGTTAGATTGTGAGGTCATCCTCTTGTGCACAGCCCTCTTCAGGCCACCCAACAGATTTTCTATTGGATTTAGGTCTGGGCTCTGGCTGGGTCATTCCAAAACTTTAATTTTCTTCTGGTGAAGCCATTATTTTGTTGATCTGGATGTATGCTTGGGGTCACTGTCATGTTGAAACGTGAAATTCCTCTTCATCTTCAGCTTTCTAGCAGACGCCTGAAGGTTTTGGGCCAAAAGTGACTGGTATTTGGGACTGTTCATAATTCCCTCCACCTTGACTAAAGCCCCAGTTCCAGCTGAAGAAAAGCAACCCCAAAGCATGGTACTGCCACCACCATGCTTCACCATGGGGATGGTGTTCTTTTGGTGATGCAAAGTGTTGTTTTTGCGCCAAATGTACCTTTTGGAATTTTGGTCAAAAATTCAACCTTGGTCTCATCAAACCATAACACATTTTCCCACATGCTTTTGGGAGACTTGATGTATTGTTTTTGCAAATTTTAGTAAGGCCTGGATGTTTTTCTGTGTAAGAAAAGGCTTCTGTCTTGCAACCCTACCCCATATGAAGAATACAGGAGATCACTGTCACATGTACTACACAACCAGTACTTTCCAGAAAGTCCTGCAGCTCCTTCAGTGTTGTTGTAGGTCTGTTGGCAGCCTCCCTGACCAGTCTTCGTCTTGTCTTTTCATCAATTTTGGAGGGACGTCCAGTTCTTTGCAACATCACTGTTGTCCCATATTTTTTCACTTTTTGGTGACTGTCTTCACTGTGTTCCATGATACATCCAATGCTGTGGAAATTTTTTTGTACCCTTCTCCTGACTGATACTTTTCAACAATGAGATATCTCTGATGCTTTGTAAGCTCTCTGCGAGCTATGGCTTTTGCTGTAGCAGGCAACTGAGTAAATGTCAGGAAGATCCTACTAGGACAGAGGAACTTTATATGGGCCAACAAAGTGTGGTACACAGGCCTCTTATAATGTAAGAGCACTGTAACTACAGTTCAGTCTGTGCATATTACCTCTAAAACACTACAGCATGAACTAAAAGGTTGTATAGGAGGGGCGGCAGTAACATGGTGATGCTTAGACTAGAAGTGTCCAAGGGGCCCCCAACTTGACATCTGTCCTGAATCAAAGTCGCAGAGCATACACTTTTTTCCCATAATTAGCAATTACCTTCCTGTCCTTATGTGAATGAGTAGGACTGGAATTACTAAATGTTTAGCAGCAGTAGGATTAACTAAAACTAGTGGATCAGGTTTGGGAATTGTACAAAGACTTAAAAGATTGAGGTACTTTTTACATCTTATCTCCCTTTTTAGGGGTAGTTGGCGATCAGGAAAATTGCAGTCAGTAACACACATATCCTCCAAAGCTGACAGAACTGGAGGAATGCGTGAAGGTTCTGGAAATTCCCTCTGTAACAGCTCATAATATTTTCTGAGGGACTGAGAAACCTCAGGGTTCTCCCACTGAAAACAATGGCACATTCTGGAAGTATACTCAGAGAAACAGAAACTTCACAGGGAGTTTCAGACTCTTGAATCTCTTCAGGAAAAGAGCTATTCCTCTTTCTTTTACCAGAAACTACATTATAAGAAGGATCAACAGCCTGTATGAAAACTTGAACCCGACCCAGTAAACTAATCCTGTCTAAGGAAAGTTGAGGAGGAGTAGATGCATGGTTAGTTTTCTGCTTCTTTTTGACAGAAAAATCAGGCCAGTAATGTTATTAATGGCAGGAGCAGCTTCACCAGAGATGGACACAACATTCTGACAAAACAGGGAGGCCTTCCTTTTTCTCTCTCCCAGGACCGACAAGTACGGCTCCACCTTGCCCACTAAAGGGTCCCCAATACCTACAGAGGACATGGCTAACCTCCAGTCCATAGTGGCTGCAGGTGCTACACCAGAGGGATCCGGGGTTAAAGACGGCTGATCTGAGGTACAACTAATAGTCAAAGAAGAATCACCTTCCTGCGACTGAGATAATCTGCTAGCCTGCTGTGATAGCAAAGGCTGTTTGCTTAACTTTTTCTCTCTGTGGCTGGAAGAAGATCTGACAGTGGGTCCAAAACTTTGGTCCCTGGTCAAGTCAAAAAATGGTGCCTCATTCCCAGGGAAAACAAGCAGCAAAAGCCGCTAAAACTTAAAAGTCCCTTTTTTAAGATAAAAACACAGTAAAAAGCACTTTAAAACACTTTGTGAGTCTCAAAAAATAAAAAATACACATTTTTTAAATTACTTTAAATAACTTTTACACTAACAGAAAAAAAGAGCGCTGTCACTTAGTACAATACAGTCTTGTGAAAATCCATTAAAACATAAACTCCGGAGCAGGAAAGCATTATGAAATAAACAATTTTTAAAATGGAAGCTTTTTCCCCAAAGTAAAATATCCGGCCAGCAACAGAACAGCATAAGCCAACCTTCAATCTTGAAAGCCTTAGAGGAGTGTACTTTTTGGCTGCATGAAAGTTCTGAAACTCTTAGTGTCCAACAGTTTGGGTGGACGGAAGGTGCCCTGAAGCTTTGGAAGCTGGCCAGTTGTTATACCCTATGCAGCACATAACTGTTATAGCTAAGGCTACTGCCACAGTGACCAATATGATGAACGTTGAAAAGCTCAAGGGATGCTAGTACACTTTTTTGAACACTCATGGAGTCTTTCAGTCACTCCATCAAGATACCGTGTTTCCATTTCCATTACTATTGGATTATCATGGATATTTTACACTTACCAAAACAGTCTAGTCAAAATATAATTGAGTGAAGGTGTACTAATAAAATGTGCAAAAAAACTCCTATGTGCAGGAGAGGGGAAGAGCACTATACCCTCCAACTAAATATAGCCTATTTCAACTTCACAGCATATTACTTTAGAAGACTCTTCACTCTCTAAACATTTTGGCAAAACATTTTCAATGAAGTGGAGTTTTGCCAAAATGCCATTTAGCAATTCCTCATGCTCTCAATTACTTAATGAAAAATTAAAAGGCCCATGGAGGGATGTCATCCTTCTTAAGGCTCTTGTCAGCTTAGTCGCAAAATTTTAACTGTACAATTTCTTTGGAGTTAGCAGTTCAAAAAACTTGATCTTGCAACCATTTTATAAAGAATTCAAATGTAATGTAACTCCTTTTCAACTAGCTTTCCACAGCTCAATTACATTATATTCAACATGTATGAAAAAAGAAGTTATGCCTTACCATTACGTTCCATCTGTGTTGTCAATCTTCACTTATCCTTGACTGTGGGTTTGGTTCTGTATCTTGAAACTGACTCATCCATTATTCCAGCTTGTGCCTTCCAAAAACTCTCGAGCTTAGCTCTACCCATAATGCTCCTCTCTAGATTACCTCATATCAAGTTTGTGTAAAATAGTGGCAGACCAGAAAGAACAGATCAGAGACCATATCTGTATTCATAAGAGAAGGATAGATCCACTCCACCAAGAAGCCTGAAAGATTGGGGGAAGGAGGGTGGGGATGTCAAGGATAAGTGAAGATCGACAACACAGATGGAACATTACGGTATGACATAACTTCTTTATCTGATGTTGTCAATCTTCACTTAATCCTCGACTGTGGGACAGAGTCTCCAGCTACCAAAATCCTGGGAGGTCTCACACAAGAATATTCCTGAGCACCATCGGACCAAAGGGTGCTCGCCCCCTAGATACTAGATCCAAGTTGTAATGAGTAATAAAGGTATGCTGAGATGCCCATGTAGCCGCTGGGCATATGTCATCTATAGACGCTCTGGCATGGAAAAATGCAGAAGCGTCTATTGCCCTCGTAGAATGTGCTTTAACAGGTCCTGGCAGCTGCACTTTCCTTTTATTGTAGATAAAGGTTATGCAGTCCATGAGCCATCTACCTAGAGGGGTCTATATTAGAACATCAAAGTTTCACAACTTCGAATATTCTAATATCGACCCCTATTCAGCGAACGCTGAAAATAGCGAAGCTGCAGAAAAACAAATTTTTCCTAGGGAAAGAATTTGGTTGTCCGTTTCTTTCGCTTCGCTATTTTCAGCACTGTGGTGGGAAAGTTACGGGTCGCATTCAGGTAATTGTGATTGTGTGGACGCAAGGGTTAGGGCGGGTTAGGTGAGTTAGGGTGCGGGTAAGGTGAGTGTGCAATAGTGACGGACCTTAGGGTTAGGGTTTGGGTTAAGGTAAGTGGATAATTAGTGGTGTATGTACAGTTTAGTGTAGGGTTAGATGTAAGATTTTAGATGTATGTGTGTGTGATTGCTGTTTGTTTGGTGTGCTTGTGTTGTGTGTATGTGTTTCAGAACAGCAAATTTTTCCCTAAGAAAAAATTTGCTGTTCTGCATGTTCGATGTTGTCAGCGTTCGCTGAATAGGGGTCGATATTAGAACATTCAAAGTTGTGAAACTTCGATGTTCTAATATAGACCCTATCTAGAGTAACCTTAGAGATTGGCTTGCCCATAGCAACAGAAGAGAATGAAACAAACAGTTGATCAGATTTTCTGAATTCTTTTGTTCTGTGTAGATAAAAAATGTAATTATCTGTGAACATCTAGTAAATGCAGACAATATTTGGCTTGGTTTGAAAAATTGAGAAAAATTACTGGAAGTTGTATACCCTGATTAATATTGGTGTTGGATACTATTTTTGGTAGAAAGGAAGGATTTGTTTGCAAACACACCCTATCCTGTTGAAAAATTAGGTAAGGAGGCTTGCAAGATAAAGCCTGTAACTCAGATATTCTAGCAGAAGTAATAGCAATCAAAAATAAAGTTTTCCAGGATAAATTCTTCAAGTCACAACTTGCAGATAGTTCAAATGGGGAATTAATCAGAGATTGTAGTACCAGATTCAAGT
Organism: Protopterus annectens; assembly: GCF_019279795.1. Classification (NCBI taxonomy): domain Eukaryota; kingdom Metazoa; phylum Chordata; order Ceratodontiformes; family Protopteridae; genus Protopterus; species Protopterus annectens. The sequence continues at coordinate 193,963,950 of NC_056740.1, forward strand.
CACAAGGAATAGATGGATCCTTGTATGGTGGTCTCAGCAATAATGTACCTTTCAAAAAGGCTTTACAAAGTTTGTGTGACATTATTGCTGTGTCATTTAAACCATTATGGAAATAAGAAATTACAGCTAGATGAACCCTTATAGTTGAGGGGGGAGCTCCCGCATCAAAAAGCGATGCTATAAATTCTAAGACCTTATGAACTGGCACAGAATATGGGTCAAGGTTGTTGTCCGTAGCCCAAGTTGAACATTTTTGCCACTTACTACTGTATAACCGTCTAGCTGAAGGTTTGTGAGAGGCTAAAACAATTGGTTGAACAAGGGTGGTAAGTTTGGTATGCCTGGCAATAACTGGAACTGGAGATGCCATGCTGTGAGCTTGAGGTCTTGAAGATTCAGGTGAACAAGCCCCTCTAGATGAGACAGTAGGTCTGGAGCTGGGTCCAGTGTCCATGGTTCCCGAATTAAGTGAGGCCACAGAAAGGGAGACCGTATCTATCAAGGCCAGAATAGAGCAATGAGGATTATCTTGTTCTTCAACCTGTTGGTTTTCTTCAGAAACTGGGAAACAAGGGGGGGAACTGGGGAAAGGCATACAGTAGACCGGGGGGGGGGCAATCATGAAGTAGAGCATCTCTCAGTGACTACCCCGGGGAGGATTAAGGTGAAGTAACTGCTATACTTGTTGTTCAGGGGGGATGCAAAGAGATCGCAGCAGGGCTGGCCCCATTGACAGAATATCCTTTCAGCCACCAAAGTTTGAGAGATCACTCATGAGGCATCAGGAGGCTCCTGCTCAATTTGTCTACAATCACGTTTGAGTTCTCCAGAATGTGGGTTGCAATTAGAAAGCGGTCAGTAGAAATTGCCCATTGCCAAACTCTGAAAGCTTCTCAACAAAGAGGGTGAGATCTCGCTCCCCCTTGTTTGTTGATGTACCAAACCACTGACATGTTGTCTGTTTGGATCGCAACTGTTCCCAAGGGAAGGGTTGCTTGGAATGCTTGCAATGCCAGAAGCACTGCTCTCATCTCTAGAACACTGATGTGCAAACTGGCCTTCAACTGGGACCAAGTGCCTTGGACTGTCTTCCCCAGATAATGCCCCCCTCCATCCTATCCAGGATGTGTCCATGGTCACTATGGCTTGGAGATGAGGAAGGACAAAGGGACAACCCAATAGGATGTCGGTGGAATGGAGCCACCAAATCAGGTCCTGTTTGCATAAATTGGTGGTTCAAATTTGATATGACATTGGTTGTGCTAGAAATGACCACTGTGACACCAAGAGCATTGTAGAATTCACATATGAAACCTTGCAAGGGGAACTAAGGTGATAGTGGCCGCCATGGACACTACAGTCTGTAATACCAGTCTTGCAGTCACCACTCCTATGAACTCCAAATGCTGTGTTGGCTCTAGATGGGAATTTTCATAGTTTACTGTAATCCCCAGCTAGGAACAAGTTTGAAGGATCTAGTCCCTCGCTTGTAGTAGTAGATGCCTGGTGGCTGCTGTAATGAGCCAGTCATCTAAGTATGGAAACACCTGGAATCCTTGTAGTCAGAAGTGAGCTGTGACGACTGCCATGCATTTGGTGAACACCCTGGGGGCTGTGGTGAGACTAAAGGGCATGGCTCTGATGTGATAATGACTGGCTCCCAGCTGGAATTGCAGAAACCTTCTGGAGTGTTTATTTTTATGTGATAATACGCATCCTGAAGATCTACTGAGCATATCCAGTTGCCTTTCCCCAAGAATGGGAGGATAGACCAAACTGTGACCATTCGGAATTTGGTATGTTGAATTGATTTGTTCAAGACACTGAGGTCCAAAATTGGTCTCCAGTCCCTGGTTTTCTTTGGCACTAAAAGGAATCTTGAATAAATCCCAGATACGAACTGGTCTGGTGGGACTATTTGGATGGCTCTTTTTGTCAAGCAGTTTTTGAACTTCTAGGACTGCCACATTCCTGTGACTGGGTGGAATGTCCGGTATTCCCTTTGGTTGTTTGAGTTCTTTGAGAAAGGAATTTTGTAATCTCTGGTTATGATCCTCTGTACCCAATTGTCTGTTGTCATGGTTAGCCAGGCAGATAAGTACAGACCCGCCCCCTGACTGTCTCCACAGGAAGGCAACTGGGCCTCTGTTCAGGAGCGCTGATAAGAATTACCAGGGAAGGAATCCCTGGTACCCTGATTTTGCAGGCTACCTCTGCCTCTAGCATGGCATCTTCCATTATAACTCTCCCCTCTGCCCCAGGGGGAGTCGTTACTATGTGAATCCTGGAAAGGGCCTTGGGACTTTTTGAGCTACAGCCTTCCACTCCTCTGATTCCTCGAATAGGGCCATTACAGAGTGGAAAAGCATATGCCCACAGCAGAAAGTGTTTTTCCATCCTTCTCACATCTGGCAAGAATCTCTTTGACTTTGGGGCTGTTCGAGAAAAAAAATGCATCTCTCATGATTATTCTACACAAAAATGCATATTAACTTACAATTTCTTCACAAATATGTTTGATAAATTATTTAATATTTGTTCATGTTAAAAATGATACATAGTATAGATGCATAGTTATGCAAACCACAAATACTTATTGTAGCTCTGAGTGTTTCACAACTGTATTCTAATATCAAGCTGCAAGTGTATTAACAGATGGCTAAAGGTAAGGAAAGTGCTGAAGGGGTTAAGGGATGTTATAAAGACTGGTTTCTGAAAGCAAGAAAGAACACACTGTATGTAAGCTAGGACTTTCCCATGCTGTCTGGTCTCTTGGGAATGGGTTTGATGGAGTCAGGAATCTTCCAAGCTCACTGGGCAATCAGCTTAATCAGATCATTCATGGGGGAAGAGATCCAGGCAGTAGATGGATGGGCATGGAAAGTTTCTAGATATACTGACTCCTCAGAGGAAGGTTGTTGGGCAGTCCAGCCACCCCTCTGTTTAAGGATCTCCAAGATGTCACTAAATGAGACATCATCAGGGGGTGACTTTGGGGAACCGTCTCCTTCATCAAAGTCAGTATCATCTGTGTAAGACTCTTCAGGGGAGTCTAAGTGCTTCCTCTTGCAATTCCTTTTCTGGGGCAACTCCTCAGTGGGACTGACCAGGGAAGCAGCAGAAGAGGACATGACCACCATTATTGAATCCTGAGGTTTCTGTGACTGCTGTCCCAAATCAGGGGCTGGTGGAAGCTATGGGCAAGGGGAAGGAATGGGGTGCTGTTCCAAAGAAAGAGAAATTGACTTGGAACTCATAATGGACAAGGCTCTCTCCATTGCTTGGAAGGCAGGTCCCCCCCATAGAGGGATGGGAGGCCGGAATCGAAATAGACTCCTTCTAAACCGTGGTCCCACTCCGCACCAAGGAGACCACCACCGACCCCAAAGCCGGTGTTAAGCTTACATGTGCTGAAGCCCTGAGAAGCATGGATGGTTTCGACAAGGTCGGTGTTGAACCATGCTCCCCTGAACTGATAAAGAAGTTTTGACCCCAAGAGGTCTCTGGTTCTGACAGAACCGAAGAGCTCAGGGTAGTTATCGGCATTGGAGACCAGGCTCTCACTGGCACCGATGCAGTCAATTACCGGGACTGTCAGAACCAGAAACGCCAAAGGCTCAGTTGGAGTCAGAGGAGGATGGAGTGAGAAACTGGTAAGGTTCTAGAGCCAGAAGTGCTAAGAACCAAGGATCTGGCTAATCCCCTCGCCACCAGGAGCTGATCCACTAGGCTCATGACATCGGATTCTGTGAGGCTTTTGGTAAAGTGGACCAAATGGACTGACAGAGACCAGGGTCTATCCAAAAAGGGGCTTGCAGGTCGGTCAACAAAAGGGTCAAATCTTGGGGAATATCTGATTCTCAGTAAATCCTTAAAAGAAAACTCCTTTGGTTCTGAAGTCTGTGGAATGGAGGAGTGAGAAATGGCCTGCATTGGAGAAGTACCATACAGTGGTTGCAGGAGATGAGGTCGGCACCAATGGCGCTGATGAAGAGTGGAGTTTTCCCTCTGGTTCTACCAAAACTGTGGGAACCGGGGAAGACTTAGCCTTTTTAACAGTCAGTTCCGACAAAAATATAGGAACCAAGAGGCTCCTCTTCTTAGAAATCCCATGTCTAGAAGACTAGGAGGAAGTATGGGAACTAATATCCATTTTGAAAGTAGCAGATATGGCCTTCTCAAAACAAGATTTTTATTAAGCCTTTAAGAGTCAGCATGTTCTTTCTTTCTACAAGGGCCCGGCGGCTAAAACCATGACAGATGGCACAGTCTTCCTGAAAATGCACTGGGCTCAAGTAATGCATGCACAAGTCATGTCCGTCTGAATCTGGCAACTTACTGTCACACTTCTGGCACCTCTTAAAGCTAGAAGTGCCTTTAGACTTTTCAGCCATGAAAGAGAAAGATCGCACTCACACACACACACACACACACACACACACACACACACACACACACACACACACACACACACACACACACACACACACACACACATACACACACACACATATGCACACACACTAAAGGGAGAAGGAAAGAGGAAGGGTTTTTTTTGAAAGGAAGTACCAACAGTGGTACTAAAGGGTTACCATAGTAGTAGAAAGAGAAAAAGGGAAGACGTACCAACAATGGTATGGGAGATTACCCTAATGGTAAGAGGACAGGAAGAGAAAATACACTAAAATGAATAACAGAGGAGCTGGGTAAAGAATAAGATCATTAGAGAATAGACTACTAAAAGAGAGTCAAAAATGATAAATTAACACAATTGTAAGAAAATGAGCTGACAGGATAGGAACGCATAGGCATTTAAAATGGCAAACGAGGTAATCTAGAGATGAGCATTATGGATAGAGCTAAGCTCAAGAGTTTTTGGAAGGCGAAAGCTGGAATAATGGCCAAGTCGCTTCCGAGGTATGGAACCAAACCCACAGTCAAGGATTAAGTGAAGATTGACAACATCAGATCAAACTTCTACAAGGCCATCTAACAAAAGCTTTTGCTAGCATATATTATTAAAACACAGTACATTTAATCTGAGATCAAAAGAAAGGCAGTATTAAAACACAGTATATTTAATTCAATATCAGTGGAATCGATCAACAACTATTCTCCTGCAAATGTAAATACTTCTTAAACAGAAACTATAAGAAGACTATAGAGCCAAAAGTGGAATTCAAAAAGCTCAGTCTAGTTAACTACGAAGCCAGTGTTTCTCAAACATAAGTGTAACTCAGAAATTAGTATGTGGAGAATGTCATTAGATTATTTAATTAATCAAAGACTGATGAATAGCAATCAGAGACTGAGAGATGGCGAATATCTTCTGACTGTAAGAAGTGAAGGGTCCACCCTGTTAGCGTCTTTCACAATGCCAATGCTGCCAGCAAGACAGACAAGTCAGATGAAAAAGAGTGCATAAAAGTTAAATGTGTGCGAAAGCACACACTTGCAGCCACCTCAGTGTCTCCAGGTATAAAATGCAAGTGGTGGCAGATTAGGTACACCATAAATTAAACTAAAGTCTAAAGCAGTGGCAACTGCTACACTTGGAAATTGAGGTCAGCAAGGAAGAGTGACCTAAAAAGAGTAGCAAAAAACAAAATTAAGAATATTTCTTTAGATGTCCTGAGTTTTCTTCTTACTTTATGTGTTTTACCTTCGTTGATGCATTTCTGCAAATACACATCCAAAACTCCAGATGTCTACAGAAGGTTTGTAACTGGAATAAAGCAGGACTTCTGGAGCTCTATACCAGAGAGTAACAACCTATAATAACCAAAACAAAATATTTTGATTAACAGAAATACGTTAAAATGGTATACTTACCTAAACTCAGTTCAGCTATAAGCATTTGAAAGCTGTAAGTGCTGAAAAATTCATAACAGGTCATGCTACAAGACAAGACTGCACAGAATACTGCACTACAGCTACAGTGCCTTATATGATTATATTCATTTTTCATCTATAAATACAACGCTGCTTACCTAATGACAGCATAACAACAAAACGTCACAGTATATCTCTTTCTGTAGATGCATATCCAGCCAACATTGGAAAGGTTTTTTTTTTCTGTCAGCCTAAGCACAATATAAGCATTTGCAGTGCTGAATGATGGCTTGGACTGCTGTTGAAAAGCTATGAAATAAGGAAGGATAGAAAGGAGGATCAACTAAGCATATCAGAAACACTGCAGATTACTGAAGAGATAAACTTGCAAGGTACTGCTTGAGGCCAATCAGCACATTATTGAACTAATACTGCTCTCTTAACTAAGACCTACAGACTCTGCTGTTAGAGTACAGGCAGATCTAATGAAGAGTGAATGACATTTTAATCAACTAACTAAAAAAGTGAGAAATAAAAAGCAGAAATAAAACTCCCTTCTCAGTTCAAAAGCAGATTCCAACTACAGTGAAATATAATGGAGAATTATAAAAATGGGCAAGGAAAACTGACCAATTTGGTATGGCTTAGTGGTAAATCACTTTGTCTATGGTGTGCAGGGTCCTGGGATCGAGCTTTGCAGAGGCTGTTTATTTCACCCCGGGGATCATGTCAGTCGCCCTGCTAGACAGGGGTCCATTGAAGAAATATCCAGTGAATTGTTATGGCTAGACTTGTATAGGCCCTAGGGCTGACAGCCTAGTACCAACATATGAACCTATGAAAACAATAAAAAACAACAAACTCCAGAGGTACACATCCCCAACTCAAATACATTAGTAACTCTGTGTAAAAAAAGAAATAGAATAAAACCTGAATCAAACCTGTTGCACAGATTGAACGCACTTTGCAGTAATAAGGACACCGAAACTCAAATTTAAGTATATTACCTGATTAAAAAACAGTAAAATAATCCAATAAGTTAAAACATCCCCAGAAGAAAGTAAAAGCATAAATTCCAAAAATAGATATGAAACAAGGAAGGTAGAAAGTGAATGCCATGAAATAAAATTAGTCACCATAGCAACAGAAAGCAGCCACTCTGAATTGGAAGTCAAATTACGCACACACAATTGCATAGAAAGAATTTGTCGGGCACTGACTGACCCAATAAGTAAAGCTAAAGGTATAGTACACAAAAGCAAAATACTACATGAATACCAAAAAAACACATTAAAATACAAATAAAACACACAAAAATTTCCACAGAAATGCCATTAAATAAAGGCATCACATATACTATCAACTAACCCAACCTAAGAAAATAAATGATGGTGATAGGGTTGCGCTCCTACTTACACATATTTATTATTATTATTATTATTATTATTATTATTATTATTATTATTAGGAGCTGCCACCAAAATAATTATCTTTGTGTATATCTTGTGATGCAACAAGCATATCTACCTAAAAAATGATGGGTGAAAACAATTATTGGTTGACTATAATTATCTTTCACTTCTTGGACTTGCTATGACAGTCACTGCTCTTTTGTCAATATTTCTGTGTCTGTGTTATCTGGAAAACAGTATATGGGTTGGTATAACACTGTGCTTCTAATACATAAGCCTCATCATCTGGACTCATTCACCTCCCAGAACTCAGCAGAAGCATTAAGCAAGCAATAATGCCAGACAGGGTGTGTGTTAATGTGTAATTAATGCCAGCCTGGGGTGTTATAAGGCCCAACATCACAGACAGAGGACCTCTACACTCCTGGAAGAGCGTTAATTAAACATTAGCACACACCCTGGAGGGCATTATTGCTATTAGAGAATGGGCTCTCTGTAAAATTGTTGTGTTTTACTTACTTATTTTTTATTACTATATTTTTTAAATATATTTTTGATGTAAAATAGTTCCTCCACCCAATGTTTCAAATTTGCTGTAGTATATGTTAATGGTGTTGCAGGAAGCATTTTACATCCAAAATATGACACTTGAAAAAATAACCAGGTATTTACTTTATTTTTTGGTCCATTACTCCTAAATCATTTGGTTCGTTGGCAGTCATTTGAGATTCAAGTTACTGCATAATGGCATACACATTTGTGTTTCAGACTTTTATTTCCTTCAGAAAATTCATGCACAAATCCTTTACTTAAGCAACTTTGTAATTTTATAATAGCAATAATTAAAATATGCTTCTATTTTAGAGCCTCTGTTCCCCCTTTATTTTAGGCTTTATCCAGATTTCTTCATCTGAAACTTCCAGCGGTTTGCAAACTTCTTTACTGTTGTTGCTGCCAGCAGTCATCTCATTCACTCGCTGTCTCTCTCTCAAACACACACCTCTGCTTCAGAAAATGCATGCTAATGGAAACCCTGTTATTTTAGTAGTTTTCTAAGTTTATAAGAGCAATATTTAAAATACGTCCCTATTTTTGGTCCTTTGTTCCCCCATTACTTGTGTCTCGATTTCTTGTGCTAAGAGGTTGAGAGGTATGGAAATCTCTTAAATGATGCTGCTGCTGTCAGGGGAAAGGTTGATCTCCTGTCACTATCTTTCTCTCACACTCATGCTCACACACACACAGTCTCTTCTACTTTCGTACATGCATTCAATCACAGACGCAGACAGCAACATAAACGCACATACACACACACCTTTTCCTGTTTAATTTATTTTTTTACACCCGCTAAACAGGAAAAGTGCTGATTAGTGAGTGTAAAATAATAGCCCAATCTCTCTTTTACTCTCACACACAGACATAAACACATACACGTTTTTATTTTTTCTTTTACACCCACCAAACAGCTAAAGCGCTGCTAAGCGAGTGTAAAATAATAGTGGATGTTAGTTTTTTTTCTGTTCAAGCTCCATGGCAGCTTGATATACAGACTCGTTTTTCAGCTAGCATTACATGTACATTAATACCCTGTTGGAGAGTGTTCGTTCTCCAAGCAGGGTGCTGATGTACAGTTCGCCCATTCTCTAAGCAGTGTTAGCACATGGTTATAAACTCGACTGTGCAATAGAACAAGACAGTTTGACAGTAGGGTCTCTTAAATGATCAGCTCCAAGTACAAACGTAGCTTCACTAGGTTAATTCTGAGCCAAATACTAAATTTACAAGCAAAAATGCAAATCTGGCTTAAGAAAAACAAAAGAAAGTGCTGTTTTAATTTTCAAGTACCACTCTGTGTGCAAAAAGCTTAAGTCTGTTTTTTGTAATATTTTCAAATAAAGCAATACTTCATTTTTCTTTTTTTTTTTTTCAAAACAGTTTTTTCCACTTAAAAGATTGCCCTGAAAACTTTATACCAAAATTTTATACGGTTAAAATTTTTTAACCCTGCATAACAATAAATTAGTTAAAATGGGTAGAGGAACTATTTCAAAATTGAAACTGCAAAAAATACAGATGCCCACTTCGTAAGTGCAACAAAGTTACTTGGGTGCGTGCATGGATCAGATGTTACAGCATGTCCGGGGAAAGTGAGGCACCCGCCCTTTGGGTTATTGCCTTATTGAAAACTTAGACGATATTTACCACCCTAAAAGAATTATGCTAAAACTCCCAGGGGAAGAAAAATCTAACGATTTTTCTTCCCTAAAACAGGGTAATACTATCACTGATTAATGTGCAAAATGAAGCAGAATAATGTTGTGAGGCCACTCCGTAAGGCTGGCCTTGCTACCAACCCAGGTTACAGACTTATCAGTCTTACAAGTCTCATCTGCAAAGCCATGGACTGTATTATAACTGACCTCATGAAATGCAATATCAAGAATCTTATAAGACTTGACTCCAAACCATTTGGCTTTGTGAAGAGTAGCTCCTGTCTTCTAAATCTGGGTAACTTCTTTGAAAGGGTAGTACAATCTATAGACAGTGGCCATGTGGAACATGTAGTGTATCTTGACCTGTCTAAGGTTGTCAACAAATCAATCCATTTGTGGTAAGGTGGATAGCAAACTGGGCAAGTGATAGAACGCACACAGTTTGAGTTCAGGAGTCTCATCAAAATGCATGAAAGTGGCCAGCAGTATCTCTCACAGCTCAGTGCTGGGATCTATCCTTTTTGACCTTTACTCCTCAGATCTCCAAGCAAAGAACCAAGACCTATGGATAACAAAATTTGCTGACTGCAAACAAATCACCCACTGAAACCAAACTCTCTAGCATGAACTCTACCTGATAAACTCTTACTGTACTAAACATGGGCTCAAACTAAATGCTAAAACACGTAGTATTGTCACTTTCGGCATATAATCTTCTACCTTTATCATACTACATAAACAGCACATTACTTCAAAATGAAAATGTAGTCAGGGACCTGGGAACTTGGGTTGATAATTCCCTCTTTTGACCATCATGTGACAATGGTTTGTCAGGAAATCTTGTTATTTAGTATAGTTAATTGCAAAAGGAAAGTGCTCAAGGTCTAAAGAGGTAAACACTCCCCTATACTCCGAATTGATCAGACCAATTACTGAGAACAATGCCACCTTCGGGATATACCTCACTAAACATATCAAACAATAAGAAATATTCCAAAGATTCATAACCAAAATGATTAAAGATGTAAAGTCTGTCAGATATCAAGAGAGACTGGAAGCTCTATCCCTTTATTCAGTGTCTTATAGGCATTTGAGGAGAGATCTCTGTCTAACTTTCTGCACCATAAAAGGCCCAGTTTTCTTGGACCTCCTGCATATTCGCAGGTCCAATGGCTCCTCCAGTACTAGAACTGAGGATCTAAATCTTCACTAACAGATGAATAAAAACATGATAGAGGGGCATGTTTGTAACAAAGTGCCTTCCAAATGTCTGAAAAAACTCCAGACATTGGTTCTACTATCTCTGCTTCTACCATGTGATTGAGCATGGCAGGAAACAGTTCTGTCTAGTCTGGTAAGTGTAGGGGAATTACCCCGAAAAGGACAGGATTTTCTATCCACTACCAAGTGTACCTTTAACTAATTATTCTCAGAACCTACTTGTCTTTGACTATTTGCAGCCACACTGCAGGGCTGAGAGAGCCTGGGGGATAGAGGAAGAGCAGAAAGGATGGGGGTGGGGGTGGTATGTGGGTTCTGTGACATGCACAGTGATTCCTTTGGGGGTGATGATCCTTTTTTTGTAAAGGAACCTCTCTTGTTTGGCTTTGAAGAATTATCATCCTGCCATTTCCTTTTGGAAAATCTTTTTGTTTGGCTGCGATTTTTGTTTGTTCTGCCCCTTGAAGGAAGATGCCTTGTTTGTGGAGACCTTGGGTACAGGAAACATCCTAGATACCGCATGTATTAATTTTCCTGTATCATCCACTGTTTGAGAATCTGTGTAACAGAGGTTCCAAACACCAATTCAGAACTTAATGGTGCTTTCAAAATTTCCTCATTTAAATCAACAGAGAAGTTCTGATTACATAATCAAGGATAGCATCCTAATACAACAGAAGAAGCAGTATTTCTTTAGACTGTATCTGCACAGTCAAGCACATCTCTCAAAACATGTTTTGAAACCGGAGTCAAATTAGAAACAACTTAATTCATATAAGATTTTTGCTCTGCAAATAAGGATGCAGCAAAATCCTCCAAACTGTACGCACACTTTAAAATACATTTCCACATATAGTCTTGGTAATTTAACATTTTAAAGGCTAGATTACTAGAAACATACATCTTTTTGGCCTGAAGATCTAACCATTTTCCCTCTTTGCTAAGGACGTTGGATTAGATGAAGCCAAGGACTTTTTATTTGGTCTGGCAGCTGTGGAGACCGCAGCTGGGTCAGCAAGCAGTCATATTAGAAAAGAGACCTGACATATCTAGGATGACCTACATTTTCTCTGAGTCTTTTTAGGGATGGATGGAGATACTGGTGTCCTGTGAGCAGCTTTATAAACATCTTCCAAGGCCAACAAGGGGTGTAGCCACAGAATTCAGCATCTCGTCCTCTATAAGATCATATACTCTTCCTTACCCTGGGGTAGTTCCTGATTGCACTCAAGCAAAAACATCACTAAATCTAGCCATCATCTGAAGAAAAGTAAACCCTTGTTTGGACTTGCTCTTAGGTTCACCTGTTGGAAAATCAGAATGATTGGACTCAGTGTCATCTAGGAAATCAACATTGTTTTCATCAGATTCCTCATCATTTTCTGAAACTAACAGAAAGGGCTGTAGCCAAACTAGCATTAGTGCCATGTATGGAAATGCAACCACCAGACTTAGCTGAGTACAGAACACTCACAGCCAAGGAAACCACATCAGCCTTATAAACAGTTATAATCTGATTATCAGCTGTGCGGTAAAGCTTCTGTTTCTTTGTCTTGTGAATGTTACTACTACATAAAATATCTAGGAACACAATATCATGTCTGGTAAAGGGTCTTTTATGCTGTACTACTCCTGTAACTAAAGGGTTTGGTTCTCCAGTACCTGTGCCAGGTAGTAGAACAGTCCTGGAGGATGTGTCCAAACCTTTTTCCACAGTGGCTGGAAAGCTACACTAGAGGGAGACAGAGAAAAAGGAAAGTGGTCTGGGGCCAAGCAGTGGCCCTGACAGAATCACTAACCATAGGCTGTGGCATTTTTTTTTTTGTTTCATCTTTTTAGGTGCAACCGGATTTAACAAGGTGGGCAGAGTTAAGATCAGTCAGGTCAGAGGAGAAAACACCAGCCACAATAATACACTGACAGCGCTAGATAATGTATCACAATAAGCACTTAAAGTTTATAGAAACATGTACACCCGCACACAACTAAATTCTAAACTGTGTCATTATCACAAAAAAATATTTGAAATGTGTTAAAAATTATTTTACAACTGACAGAAGTTAAACAATTTCCAGTACACAAAGTCCAAACACCAAAGCAACCAGTGTGCCAAATCAGTGTTAAAAAATAGCTCCACACACTTTAATCATGTTAAACAGGCACAAAATAATATTTAATAGCAATTTAAACTATATATTTTCTTGTCACAGAAAGTAAAATCTCCACAGTACATTTATATAACTTCATTCAGGATAAAATCATGATTTGATGTTTAAAACATAGAGAACAGAGTCATACATACAGTATAAATGCTGAAAAATGCAAATTCTGCAATATTTTCTTGTCAAACGATGAAAACAAAGCACAGTATCAACAGTAAATACAGGTGTGACTAATGTGTGGTATTGACTACACGAGATAGCCTCTAGTTTCTAACAGCGCATACACACTAAACATCCAACAGAAATAAAAAGAAGTTATGTTCTTACCATAACGTTCCATGTGGAGTGTTCATCTCGCCTTTGTTTTTACACACGGGTTCGGAGCCGATCCTCGGCTCCGAGTTGGCCGCATAGCAAAGCTCTGCATCTAAGAGAAGCTCGAAACCAGGCTATATCCCACAATCCTCCCTGCCATTACTCAGATCTAGTTTGCAAGCAAACCAGAAAAAAACAATAACCCTGAGGTATTAAGGCTACATACTGTTACAAAGGAAAAAAGTTAGAGACACCATCTCACTGACAACCAAGTAGGGGTAAAGAAAGATACCCGGAAGAGGTAAAGACATGTGGACCAGACTCTAGTCCTACTCGTTCTTCCAAACCGTGAGGGAGGGAAAAAAAGGGGGGGAATGTAAAAACAAAGGCGAGATGAACACTCCACATGGAACGTTATGGTAAGAACATAACTTCTTTATGTGAGAGTGTTCAATCTCGCCGTTTGTTTTTACACACGGGTAGCGTCCCTAGCTCCGTCACCCTGAGTGACTCATGGAAGAACGTTCCTGAGCACAGTGGAACCAAAGGATGTTCTGTCTTTGGAGGCTTTGTCAACCCTATAATGAGTGATGAAAGTATGTGGTTTAGACCACGTGGCTGCTGCACAAATCGTGTCCAAAGGCAGGCGAGCTGCATGAGCCAAGGAAGTGGAGACGGACCTAGTAGAATGGCCTTTTGGTTTGGTGGGTAAGGCCTGATTTGATTTAGAATATACAAAGGCTATACAATCCGTAAGCCATTTAGAAAGAGTGCGTTTTGTAACTGCCATGCCCTTTACATTATCTGCAAACGCAACAAAAAGTTGATCTGTTTTTCTGTAGTCTTTAGTCCTGTCTAAATAAAATTTGAGTTGCCTGTGGACATCTAACTTGTGCAACATATATTCCAACTTGCTGGTATGGTTTTTGAAGAAAGTAGGGAATTCAATGGATTGATTAATATTTATGACAGAGCATACCTTAGGAAGGAAGGACGGATTTGTTCGTAAAGAAACTCTATCTGGGTGAAAATTTAAGTAAGGAGGTTTAACAGACAGTGCTTGCAGCTCTGAAACTCTCCGAGCTGAAGTAACCGCTGCAAGAAAAAGAGTCTTCCAAGACAGAAATTTCAGGGGGCAAGAAGAGGCTGGTTCGAAAGGTGGTAACATTAGTTGTGACAACAACAAATTTAAATTCCATGGGAATAAAGGGTCTCTGACAGGAGGTCGAAGATGGAAGGAACCTTTCATAAAAGCTTTACAAAGCCTGTGGGACATGATAGAAGAACCATTCTCACCAACATGGAAGTTGGATATGGCAGCCAACTGCACTCTTAATGTGGAAGTCGAGGCCCCTTTATGGAAAAGGATGGAAAGAAATTCTAGGATTTTATGTAAAGGAGCAACCAAGGGGTCCAAGTGTTGATTAGATGCCCAGTACACAAAGCGTTTCCATTTACTGTTGTAAAGTTTTGTGGTGGAAGCCTTATGAGAGGCAACCAAAATTCGCTGCACTGCCAGAGAGAGAAGATCAGACCTGGCTAGGCGGGGAAGTGGAGCAGCCAAACTGCTAGTTTGAGGGATAGAAGAGACGGGTGAAGAACTCCCAACGAATGTGTCAGTAGATCTAGTACTGGGTCCAGGATCCAAGGTTCCTCCATTTGATGGGCTCGAAGAAAGGGGAACCATATCTGTCGAGGCCAGAATGGGGCTATGAGTATAATTGTCCTTTCCAGGTTCATGGCTTTCTGGAGAAATCTGGGAATCAAGGGGATAGGTGGGAATGCATATAGGAGACCCGGGGGCCAATCGTGTATCAGTGCGTCCCTGGGGACATCCCCTGGAGGGGGTAGAAGGGCAAAATAGCTTCTGCATTTGGCATTCATCGGGGAGGCGAATAGATCGCAGCAAGGCTGGCCCCATTTGCAGAAAATTCTCTCCGCCACTTGTAATTTGAGGGACCACTCGTGAGGTAACAGGATGGCTCTGCTCAACCTGTCCGCAATGACGTTGGATGACCCCGGGATGTGCGTTGCTATCAGAAAGCGACCCGTGGACTCTGCCCATTGCCAAATTCTCATGGCCTCTCTGCATAATGGGTAAGATTTGGTTCCCCCTTGTGTGTTTATGTACCAGACTACAGACATGTTGTCTGTCTGAACTGCTACTGTCCCTAGAGGTAGGAGGGTTTGAAAGTGTTGCAACGCCAGGAACACCGCCCTCATTTCTAGAACATTTATGTGCAGGTTGTACTCGATGTTGGACCATTCCCCTTGGACTGTTCTTCCCTGAAAAAGTCCCCCCCACCCTATCAGGGAAGCGTCCGTGGTTATAGTGGCTGTCGGATTTGGTAGAACAAATGGACGACCCATAGTGAGATCCTGGCTGGACACCCACCATGAGAGGTCTCGTTTGCAGGAATCTGTTATCAGGATCTCGTACTTTAGAGGTAACTGTTGGAACGACCACTGCGTGAACAGTAGCCATTGGAGGAGTCTCATGTGCAGCCTTCCCATGGGAATCGCAATCAGGGACGCTGCCATGAGGCCCAAAACTTTCGATACCAATTTGGCCGGGGCTTTCCTGCATTGCAGCAGAAGAAGAACCTGTTCCTTGAGGGATGAAGCTCTTACTTGAGGGAGCTTTACTAATGTTAAACGGGTATCTAGGTCCGCTCCGATAAATGAAATATGCTGTGAGGGCGATAAGACAGATTTTTTGAAGTTTATGGAAATCTCTAGGTGGGAACACAGGTTGACTGTATAGTTTCTTGCTTGTATGAGGAGACGCTCGGTGGTGGCGGTGAGGAGCCAGTCGTCCAGATAGGGAAACACCCGGAATCCTAGACATCTCAAGTGAGATGCTACCACTGCCATGCATTTGGTGAATATCCTGGGGGCTGACGTGAGCCCAAAGGGCAGGGCTCGAAATTGAAAATGACTGACTCCCAGCCGGAAGCGCAGGTGATCTCTGGACGGTCTGGCCATCTTGATGTGATAGATCTCAAGGACGCATACTATTGAGCACATCCAGTCGTCCTTCTGTAAAAATGGAAGGATCGATTGAAGCGTGACCATCCGGAACTTTTCCTTCTTTACGAAGGTATTGAGATTGCTGAGATCCAAAATGGGTCTCCAGTCCCCTATCTTTTTCGGAACTAAAAAGAACCTTGAGTAAGTTCTGGATCCTTTTTGGTCCGCCGGGACTGGCTGAATGACTCTTTTTTCGAGCAGCTTTGAAATTTCTATTGCTGCTTGGCCTCACAGACGGGGTGGCACATCTGGAGACCTTCTGTGTTGAGGTGGAGTTGATATAAAGGGTATTTTGTATCCTCTGGTTACAGTGCTTTTTACCCAGGAGTCTGAGGTGAGAGTTTGCCAGGCCTGTGGGTATAAAGCCAAGCGACCCCCGACTGCCTCCAGAGCAGGACAGTCAGGCCTCCATTCAGGAGTGCTGGAAAGGCTTACCAGGGATAGTATCCCTGTCGGCTTGGTTCTGCGGACCCCCTCTGCCGCCGAGGCGGCGTCTTCCATGTCTGCCCCCCCTCTGCCTCTGGGGGGGGGGTTCACTCTGTGTGGCCTGTAAAGATCCCTGAGTTCTACGGAACCACATTTTTCCGCCTCGTTGCCCTTTGGGGTACGGTCTGGATGGAACAGAAAAACAGACTCCGACAGCAGACAGAGTCTTTCCTTCTTTCTCACACCGAGTTAATGTCTCTTTCACTTTGGGCCCAAAAAGAGTGGCACCATCAAAGGGGGCATTGGCGAAAGAAGACTTGAAGGCTTCCGCAAAAGAGCACAGCCGCATCCAGGATTGTCTTCGTAGAGCCCTACTCGACCCTTCAGCCGCATACGAGATGAGCCTCATGGACGAGTTCACTACGGAGGTAAGGGTGTTAAGTTGTGCTGTCACCTTATCTGAAACAGCAGCATCTGTGTTACCCTGGAGGGTATCTCTCAGCTCCTTGATGAGATCCCTCTGTAGTCGTGTAAAATGTGTCAAATAGTTTAGCGAACGCATGGAAAAAGTCGCTGAACTAAAAACGCGCTTCCCGTGTCTGTCCATAGTCCTAGAATCCTTATTAGGAGGATGAACAGAAGAGGAAGACTCCGACATCTCCTTTTTAGTGGCTGCTGCCACCACCATAGCGTCAACGGGGACTCCTTTTGTTAGATACGTCTTGTCCTGGGGGGCAGTAATAAACTTACTTGGCTTTCTAGGGACCGGTTCCACTGTGTCCGGTGTCTCCCACACCCTTCGAGCAATTAATTCCATTAACTCATCGAAGGGCGGAGTAACCCAGGAGGTAGAAGGTTGAGCACCAAATGCCTTCAGCAACACTGACTCGTCCTCGGTGGGGGGTAGGGACTGCCAATCACCCCTCTGTTTTAATATCTCCAATATGTCCGCAAATGAGACATCTTCGGAGGGTGATTTTGGGGACCCCTCTGACTCATCCAAGTCAGTGTCAGAAGTTAAAGATTCCTGTGGGGAGTCTAAGTGCCTCCTCTTGCACAATCTTTTCCTCGGGACCTCATCGGAGGGGGATTCCGGTGAGGCCTCAGAGGAACAGGGGGCATCTTCTAGGGATGGCTGAGACAATGGTGCTCCACGCTTTGGATGTGTCGTGGGAACAGAAACAGAGAGCGGCTCCTTAGGGGAGGGAGAAGATGCGTCCGATGTAGTGGTTGTCTGTGTAGACAAAACCTTCCTCATGAGGTCAAAAACCCCTGAACCTCGGGCCGAGGACTCTCCCGGTTCCGAAGAACATGGAAGAATCCGAGACACAGGGCCCATGGGTCTCGACCCCGAGGACGGAGCCGAACCGATCTGCGCCGAGGCCCCGAGAGGGAGAGTCGGCACCGAAAGGTCGGTACGAATCTCGGTCATGGAACCAAGGAGAGATCGTCGACTCCTAGACTCACCTATCGGTTCCGATGGAGTCGAGGTAAGTGGTGTTGATCGTGCTATGGACGGTTTCGGCACCGGTGGCTCCACTATCATTGGCTCATCCTCTTCCGGCTCCGAAGACTGGATGGGTCTCGAAGGAGGACCTGTTGGAGATAAAGGGAGGCCTTCTAGTTTCGACACCAACTGGGAGGAAACTGCAATCAATTTGGAAAGAGCCGTGTTCTCCATCAGTTTCTGCATGACACGATCCACATCAGTGTCAGATAAAGGTCTGGAAGAACGGGTCGAAGGAGCCGAAGATGGCACCGACCGAAGAATCGACGGTGGCGGTAGTTCTGACACCGGTTCCAAGACCTGGGGCTCAGTGAGAGACAAACATTCGACGCTCGGCCCCGAAGTCTGTGGAACCGGCGAACGAACTCTGGAAGATGTACTCGGAGCAGATGACATGGGCTCTGACATCTTCGACCCCTTCGAAGACTTAGAAGCCTGGTCCGACTTGTCCAAGGCTTCTTGGAAAGCAGGCTTAAGAAGCCCCCTATCAACAAGTTTCCTGCGTCTATCTGTCATGACCCTCCCACTGAAGGAATGGCAAATGGAGCAATCCTCTTGCAAGTGGAGAGGGCCAAGACAGTAGACGCAGGAAGTGTGGTTGTCAGTGATGGACATTTTCTATCCACACTGACACCTTTTGAACCCACTCTTAACTTTTTCAGACATACTTAAAAAAAGGTAAGGTTTAAAATTAAAAGGGGATTTATAGTTAGAAAGGGGTAGGCCCCAAAGGGAAACCTAAAGAAAAAACTAACTATAAACTACACATAAACACACTACAGTAATTAAAATATAGTATCCAGAAATAAACTATAAGAGAATAATAACTTTTATGACTAAAAAGAAGAAAAAAAGACTATCTTATCTGCTATAACTCCTAATATCTGGTCCGAGCTCTCTGAAGCGATGTGACCTGTTGCAGCGGCAAACTAGATCTGAGTAATGGCAGGGAGGATTGTGGGATATAGCCTGGTCTCGAGCTTCTCTTAGATGCAGAGCTTTGCTATGCGGCCGAATCGGAGCCGAGGATCGGCTCCGAACCCGTGTGTAAAAACAAACGGCGAGATTGAACACTCTCACATTGAAAGTTTCCTCAGAAACAGTAAAAGCAAGTATCTATCAAAGATAGAAACCAATTTCTGTGAAGGGCACTGGACTTGCTTCTTTGGATAGCAGAAAAATACTGAACACTCACTTATTGCGACAGCTGAAGGCTTTGCTCTCAGGATATGCATAGCCAATCAGCAGTCACAGGAAGAGGAAGGGTGGAAGTCTCAGCTATTAAAGCTCGTCTGTACTTGGTTATCTTAGCAGATAGGCAGACTGGCATCATTCACAATCAAATAAATGAACAACAGATGGAAAATACATACAAAAACAGACCAAACCAACTATGGCACAAAATAAAAACATAAGCTTTACTCTCAGCTTTATTTAAATGAGATTTTTCTAGTGTATTATTATGACATTATTTATTGTAGCTGTTTTAAAATTTTATTTTGTCATGTGATTTAATTAAGTTCTGTGGACTATTTAATGAGTTGCTCTTGGCTTTTGTTTTAATTGGTCTGAAAAAGTGCTACAACAAGCATGAAAGCACTCACATGATTAAAGCTTATGTTTTTATTTTCTGTCGTGGTGGTTTGGTCTGTTTTATATACATGTTTGCTTTTGTTGACCATTCTACCATTTTCCATAGTGGAAATAAAGAAGTTATGTACTTACCATAACGTTCCATGTGAGTTGTTCATCTCGCCTTTATTCTTACTCATGGGTTCGGAGCCGAACCATCGGCTCTGAGTCAGCCGCTTTACTAGCTGAAGATCTCAGAGTAGCCCGAGGCCAGGTCCCTATCCCATGATGCTCTCTGTCCTACCTCAGATCTAGTTTGCTGAACCCAGCCTGAACAGGTGTAACTCAATAAATACTCCAGCCGGAGTAAGAAGTCCCAAAACAAGACCACCAGACTCAAAGTCTACTCGCTCTTCGAGACCGTGGAGGGGGAAGGTGGGTGGGAATGTAAGAATAAAGGCAAGATGAACAACTCACATGTTATGGTAAGTACATAACTTCTTTATGTGAAGTTGTTCAATCTCGCCATTTATTCTTACACATGGGTAGCATCCCAAACACCCTAATCCTGGGTGGCTCAAAGGAGTATACTCCTGAGGACAGTGAAACCAAAGGAAGCCCTGTCCACGTTGTAATGAGTGATAAAGGTATGAGGCTTAGACCAAGTGGCAGCTGCACATATAGTGTCCAAAGGTAAACGAGCGGTATAAGCCGAAGAAGTGGAGACGACTCTAGTTGAATGCGCCTTCACACCATGCTCTAATGTTTGGTTCGCTGAAGAGTAGATAAATTTAATGCAGTCAGTTAACCATTTGGAAAGGGTAACTTTAGAAACTGCTAATCCTTTCTTAGCATCAGCATGAGATACAAAGAGTTGGTCAGATCTTCTAAATTCCTTTGTCCTGTCCAAATAGAATCTCAGTTGTCTGTGGACATTAAGTTTATGCAACATGTATTCCAACTTATTAGAATGATTACTGACAAAGGTTGGAAGTTCAATAGTTTGGTTCAGATTGGTCTCAGAACACACCTTTGGCAGGAATGAGGGATTAGACCTCAGTGATACTCTGTCTGGATGGAACACCAAATATGGGGGTTTGATAGAAAGGGCTTGAAGCTCAGATACCCTGCGTGCTGAGGTAATGGCAACCAAGAAAACAGTCTTCCAAGAAAGAAACTTCAACTGACAGGATGATGCAGGCTCAAAAGGGAGAAGAATAATACGTGACGGCACAAAATTTACATTCCAGGGAGTAAAGGATTGTGAACAGGTGGCCTAAGATGAATGGTGCCCTTAAGGAAGTCTCTACATAATCTGTGAAACATCAAATTAGAACCTTCATCTCTGAGATGAAAATTCGAGAGCGCAACCAATTAAACTCTAATAGTGGCAGCTGCAGCATCTTCATGAAAAAGCTTAGATAGGAATTCCAGGATACTACTAATCGGGGCAACATAAGATCAATGTTACACACAGCAAACAGTTCAAAAAGAAAAAAGCACAAACGTAGTCCAAGTCCAAAAACCAGCTCTTTATTTCGGATCTGGTACCTCGGCCTTTAGCCTTCAAAGGATCACAGAAACTCTACATATTATCACAGTATAAATATACATTTTCTTAATAGTATAATTAATCTTAATTAATTAATTAACACAGCCTTCTGAAATAATCAATTTGAATGATTTCATGTGTTTAAAGGAACATTCACAGTTACATAAAAAGTAACAATTTTAAGGTTTTCCAAGTGAAAATAGCATTTAAATCCACTTAAGGATACCCACTTAAAAATATTTAAAGATATTTAAAGATAGAAATAGTCAGTACCAGCAATAAATCCTGCTTCCATTATTTATAAATTAATAATAAATAAATTACTAAATAGATTTCTACAAATAATTATATATTTCAGTATTATAGACACTACACAGTATGAATATTAGTTCATTACAACATTTAAGTACTTAATTCCAAATTTAATCCACCAGGTTTCAAAGTGTTATATTTAAGAATCATTTTTGTTTCCAATTCTAATAATTTTTGAATGAACATTTCTACACCTTCAAGGTAAAATGGCTTTCCTAAGATACAAAATTTTAAACTATTAGAGCAACCACCATGATGGTCCACAAAATGTTTAGCCACAGGACTGAATTCACTTTTATTTTTTATGTCCCTTAAATGTTCAAGTATACGAACTCGAACCATTCTTTTAGTCTGCCCTATGTACCATACATTATTACATGAACATCCCAATATGTATACAACTCCCACTGATCTACAATTAAAGTAAAATCTAGGTGAAAATGATATCCCATTAATTCTACTCGGATTTATAACCTTTACACAAATGCTACAGTGACCACAGGGATGTGTGCCTACGGGAAGATCTAAAATGTCATCTCCTTTCACAAAATTAAAGTTCAATAATTCTTTTAAGTTTTTCCCCCTCTTATAAGAGAATGTTACATGTTTCGGAAATAGATGACCTATATTTTCATCTTCACTAATGAGATGCCAATATTTTCTTATCAATTTTTCAACCTCATCCGATAGTGGAGAAAACTTGGTCACATAAAATAATTTTTCTTCCCCCATCCCATTAGTGGTCTTCTTATAGCTATCATAATCATAATCAATGTTGACAAAACTTCTATTAATTATCCGATGTTCACTATCAATGACCCCCAGAAATTTATTTTTAATCATTCTCAAATTATCCATATTGTAGCCTCTCTCAATTAGTCTTAATTCAACCTTATTTAACTCTTTGTGTCTTTCACTTGGATTACTCGTGTGGTCAGAGATCCTTTTAAATTCCCCTAAGGGTAATGAACGTACAAGATGTCCAGGGTGCATGCTCTCAGCATGTAGGAACATATTAACAGAAGTATTTTTCCTAAATGGCCTATAATAAGAAGTTATGTACCTACCATAACGTTCCATGTTAGTTGTCTTCTCTCGCCTTCTTTCTTGCTTGATGGGTTCGGAGCCGATCCCTCGGCTCCTGCACTTGCTAAGCTCGAGAGTCACTTTTACCAGCTCGAGGCAGCCCCATATCCCATGATGCAAGGCGGTAAGTACCCAGATCTCGTTTGCTGACAAAGGGCAATAGCACCAAGCATAAAATACTTCCCAAAGGAAGAAAGAAAACTTACAGATGGAAGAAGGACCAGGTCTGAATGGTCTTCAGCATAACAGTTTCTTATACAAGGTCTGTCCAGGCCAGGGGAAGGAGGGGTCGCAAGAAAGAAGGCGAGAGAAGACAACTAACATGGAACGTTATGGTAGGTACATAACTTCTTAATGTTAAGTTGTCAATCTCGCCTTCATTCTTGCTTGATGGGACCGCGTCCCTAGCACCTCTATCCTGGGTGGCTCAATGGAACAAACTCTTGAGGACTGTAGAGCCAAAACTGGCTCTGTCCCTGGAGAATAGAAAACTTTCAACGCCACAGACATGCAGATGACTGGTGAAAAAGTTTTTTCTTTATTGCACTCTGGTACCTCGGCCTTCTCAAGGAATACATTTAATTTGTGATTCACCACACCTTATAAATCATTAGCTTAAAATTTTAGAACCAATCACAACACTCAACGTGCATTTAAATAATTAAACATTTAAACCTGAAAAAACCATCACTCAGCCTGCCCAATGCATTTCTGCAATACAAAATTATGTTCTTGAACCAAATGGCAAGTTAATAAACGGCATGAAAATGAAAAGGAGATTTTAAATACTAGAAATCCAAAGAGGAAAAGTAACATCTCCAAGGTAGGGACATATAAATGCGGGAATTGTAAAGTTTGCAACAGAGTAAGGAACTTGGATGGAACATTGATTAACAACAAGAAATATAAGGCTTTGGAATATTATGACTGCAACTCGGGGGGAGTGGTATATATTATTGGTTGTGAGTGTCAAAAGTGGTATGTGGGACAAACCTCCAGAAAAGTTAAATTAAGAATAATGGAACATCTTGGAGACATTAGGAATAGTAGACAGGAGAGCCCAGTGGCAAAACATTTTATAGATTTTCACAATGGATCAGAGGAGGGTTTAATATTCTGTGTTTTGGGTAGGCCATTCAGTGTGGAAGGGGAAATTGGAGTGAATAACAAACTATTGGAAATGGAGTCTAAGTTCATTTTGAACTTTAAAACCCTTTTTCCTAATGGCATGAATTTAGATATGTAAATCTTGTAAATTCAATATAGAGGTGAACAGTTTTGAGTAATATAGCAAATTTAGTATATGTAAATTCAGTATACATCATTTGATTTACATAAGTCATTTGCATAATATGTGTGACATAAGCAATCTCTGATGAATTTAGCAGAGTTATAATGAAGAAATGAAAGGAAAAAATAAAGGAATATTCTAATAGGTGTTGCATTATGCACAGATAAAATGGTGTTTTACAAATTAATACAACTAGAGATAGTTTACTATTTTGGTATATTTTGTATATTTAGTATATTTTGCATATCATACATTTCCATCATGTATAAAATTTTCATGCCGTTTATTAACTTGCCATTTGGTTCAAGAACATAATTTTGTATTGCAGAAATGCATTGGGCAGGCTGAGTGATGTTTTTTTCAGGTTTAAATGTTTAATTATTTAAATGCACGTTGAGTGTTGTGATTGGTTCTAAAATTTTAAGCTAATGATTTATAAGGTGTGGTGAATCACAAATTAAATGTATTCCTTGAGAAGGCGAAGGCCGAGGTACCAGAGTGCAATAAAGAAAAAACTTTTTTCACCAGTCATCTGCATGTCTGTGGCGTTGAAAGTTTTCTATTCTTCATTATTTTGCATCAGTGTTTCTTATCTGTCCCTGGAGGCCAAGTCCAATTTGTAATGGGAAACAAAAGTGTGAGGAGTAGCCCAAGTGGCCGCTGCACAAATAGTGTCCAAAGGAAGTCTAGCTTGAAAAGCTGTAGAAGTAGCTAAGCTCCTAGTTGAATGTGCTTTAGGTTTTGAGCACAGCTGTTTTCCCCTGAGCGTATAAATTTCAGAGATGACCGAAGAAAGCCATCTGGACAAGGTCACTTTAGAAACAGGAAGGCCTTTTTTATTATCCGCATAGGAAACAAAAAGTTGATCAGATTTTCTAAATTTTTTTGTTCTGTCCAAATAATATCTAAGTTGACGGTGGACATCAAGATAATGTAGCTTTTGTTCAGCTCTATCTGAATAGTTAGGAAAAATACAGGAGATCAATGGATTGATTCAGATTGTTTTTTGAAGCGACCTTAGGTAAAAAGGATGGATTAGTTCTCAAAGATACTCTGTCTTTGTGAAAACCAAATAGGGGGTCGAACCGAAAGAGCATGAAGTTCAGACACCCTCCTGGCAGATGTAATAGCCACTAGGAATAAAGTTTTCCAAGAAAGATATTTCAGGGAACAAGAAACAGCTGGCTCAAGGGGAAGAATCAAGGATGTCAGCACTAAATTTAGATCCCACTGAGGAGGAGGATTCCTGATTGGAGGCTTTAGTAGGAAAATTCCTTTCAAGAAGGCCCTGCAGAGCCTATGGGACATAATATTATGATCTGCTATCCCGACATGAAAATTAGAAATAGCAGCCAATTGAACTCTGACTGTGGAAGAAGAGGAGCCTGCATGAAAAATCTCTGCTAAGAAGTCCAGGACTGCCTGAACAGGGGCAGTAAAAGGATCAATATTTTGGGCCTTAGCCCAATAAGAGGAACGGTTGCATTTGCTTGTATAAATCCTCCTGGTAGAGGATTTTAGCGGTTACTATGATGTCTCTAACTGGGTTAGAGATCAAAGGAAGCCTGGCTAAGGAAGGAAGTGGAGCAACCATGCTGTGAGGTTGAGAGAAGGGATTGACCGGTGCAGCTGACCCGATTGGTGAATCAGAAGATCTGGCACTGGGTCCAGATGCCACGGCTGCACCAAAAGGTGATGATGGAGGAACGGGAACCAAACTTGTCGAGGCCAGTAAGGGGCAATGAGAATCAATTTGGCTCTCAAACGGTAGCTTTCTGGATCACCTGAGGGATCAGAGGAAATGGAGGGAAGGCATAAAGAAGTCCCTGGGGCCAATCCTGGGTCAGAGCGTCTCTGGGGATGGCCTGATAGAGGGAAGAGGCTGAAGAAGTCTGGACATTTGCTGTTTTGGGGAGTAGCAAAAGATCGCAACATGGACGACCCCATTCCAGAAAAATCTCTTCCGCTATAGATTGCTTGAGAGACCACTCGTGAGGCATGAGGATAGCTCTGCTCAATCTGTCCGCTACAATGTTGGTTTTCCCAGGGATATGCGTTGCTACCAGAAACCGATGAGAGGAGATCGCCCATTGCCATAGTCTGAGCGCTCGACACAAGGGGTAGGACTTGGTTCCGCCCTGTTTGTTGATATACCAAACTACAGACATGTTGTCTGTGTGGACTGCAATTGTCCCTACGGGAAGAAAGTCGTTGAGGGCTTGCAACGTTAAAAGCACTGCTCTCATCTCCAGGACATTTATGTGCAGATGGTACTCGAACGGTTGTCACGTCCCATGAACCATCCTGCCCTGATAATTACCCCCTCACCCGATCAGTGAGGCATCCGTGGTGACAGTGGCTATCGGGATGGGGGTACAAAGTACCTGCCTTGGTGAACCTGAGACGATGTGATCCACCAAGCAAGATGCTCTTTGCATGTCTGTGTCACCAGAATCTGGTGACGCATTGGAAGTTGCTGGTATGACCACTGTGTGAACAGCATCCACTGAAGAAGGCGCATGTAGAATCGAGCCAGGGAAGAAGGGTAATGGCCGCAGCCATGAGACCTAATACCTTTAGAACCATTCTGGCCTGTATTTTCTTGCTGGCCAGAATGATCCTGACATGAGTCTGAATGTCTGAAACTCTTTGTTCTGTAAGGGTAGCTGACATCCAACAGTGTTTAAGTCTGCGCCTATGAAGGTAATAGACTGGCAGGGCGATAAGGATGACTTTTCGAAGTCGATTCAGATGCCCAAATGAGAACAAAGGTCTATTGTGTAATCCCGGCTTGTATAAGCTGATGCCTGGTGGTGGCTGACAGGAGCCAGTCGTCGAGATACGGAAACACCTGGAATCCTTGACGTCTCAGGTGAGCCGTGACCACTGCCATGCATTTGGTGAACACTCTGGGGCTGTAGTGAGACCAAAGGGCAGGGCTCTGAACTGAAATGACTGGACCCCAGCCGAAGCGGAGAAATCTCCTGGAGCGTCTGTGAATTTTGATGTGATAGTATGCATCCTGAAGATCTATTGAGCACATCCAGTTGTCCTTCTGTAAGAAGGGCAGAATTGACTGAAGAGTGACCATTCGAATCTTGTCTTCCTGACAGACTTGTTGAGTCTGCTGAGATCCAATATTGGTCTCCAGTCTCCCGTCTTTTTGGGGACCAAAAGAACCTTGAGTAGATTCCGGCTCTGAATGGTCTATTGTAACTGGCTGAATGGCTCTTTTGCAGTAGTTTTGAGATTTCTGACTCTGCAATCTCCCTTAGACCGGGTGGTACATCTGGAAGGGAACTTGAGGGGAAGGGACTTTCCTCGAAAGGAATTATGTAACCCTTGGATATGATCGACTGTACCCATCTGTCTTGAGTGAGGGAATGCCAGGCTTCTGGGTACAGTGATAATCTTCCCCTGACTGCCTCCAAGGAGGGACAGCCGGGCAACACCTCAGGGATGCTGAAAGGGCTTGTCAGAGAGAGGCTCCCTGTTTCCCTGGTTCTTCGAACCCCCTCTGCCTCTAGAGCGGCGTCTGTTGTTGCTACCCCCTCTGCCTCTAGGGGTAAACTGACCACGTGAATCCGGCGTGACTCCTTGGGATTTACGGAACCACATCTTCCCGCCCTTCTGTCCTTTGGGATAAGGTCTAGAAGGGGTGGAAAACGGACTCCAACAGCAGAAAGAGTCTTGCCGTCCTGCTCGCACCTGGTCAAGGTTTCCTTCACCTGAGGGCCAAACAAAGCTGACCCATCAAAGGGAGAATTTGTGAAGGACGCCTTAAAGGGATCCGCAAAATCACATAGCCGCATCCAGGCTTGGCGCCTAAGAGCCACACCTGTACCTGCGGCTCTACTGCTCCATCCGCAGCATAAGATATTAGCCGCATGGAGGAGTTTGCAATGGAATTGAGGGTTCCTAGCTGCGAAGCAATTTTTTCTTGAGCCCCTGCAGCTGTAGGATCCTGAACTACTTCTCCCAGCTCCTTCAGGATATCCCTCTGGAGTCTGGTGAAGTGACATAGGTAATTCAGCGACGATAGCAAAGGTCGCTGAGGAAAACATCCGCCACTGCACCTATCCATGGTCCTAGAGTCCTTATTAGGAGGATGGACGGGCACGGAAGGATCTGCAAGTTCCTTTTGGTGGCCGCAGCCACCACCATGGCATCAGCGGGACACCCTTAGTAAGGAATTGTTTGTCACACGGGCAGTGATAAATTTTGAAGGCCTCCTAGGGACTGGCTCTACAGAGTCAGGAGCTGCCCACGCCTCGTGCAATAACCTGCATAAGGGGGTCGAAGGCGGAGACACCCAGGAGGTGGAGGGCCGAGATCCAAACGCCTCTAGGTATACTGACTCATCCTCAGAGGGATTGTTGGTGGGCCAGTTTCCCCTCTGTTTCAGAAGTTCTAGGATGTCTGAGAAGGAGACATCCTCAGAGGGGATCTAGGGATCCCTCTGACTCATCAAAGTCAGTATCCGGGTGACAGACTCGGGGAGTCTACATGCTTCCTCTTACAAGTCCTCTTCCTAGGAGGATCTCCAAACATCAGGAGAATCCTCGGAAGAGGGGAAATTCCCAATGGGGAAACCTGAGGCGGAGGATCTCTGGGTCCTGTAGCAAGAGAAGTGGCAGAGATGTCAACAGGTACTATAGAGGGAGGAGCTACGGAACAGACTGCTGACTGATACCAGTGGCCAGTACACTCTTCATCACCTCGAATGCTCCCCTCCCAGGCAGGTCCGAGAGAACCCGCTCCAAGAGCTAGGAACTCCAGGGACCACCGAAGGGAAGCCTCCGAGGCAGATGTCGGAGCCGAGCTCACCAAGGCCGAGGCTCCAAGGGGAAGAGCGGCTCGGACAAGGGTCCGATGCCACTCACCCCTCGGAGGAGACCATGGAAGCCCGACCACCGAATCCCTCTAAGGAAGGTCTCAAGAGGAGATAAGAGTAGAGGCTGAAGGAACAGAAGGGGTATCCGTCCTCCAGCCGTAGCAGTAACCATTCCCGAAGACTCCAACTCCAAGCTCTGGGGTAGAGTTGAAGGAGGAACTGTAACGGGGTGTGGACCAACAGTCGTTTGTTGAGACGGACTGTGTAACATTTGGGCCAGTACCTGTGACTTAAGTAATCTACTGACCACTCTCTCTAGGTCATGATCTGACAACCTGGATGACCTTGAAGATCGGCTCCGATGGCTCCGTTCCGATAGAAGAGGTGAAGCCGGAGCCGAAAGTATCGGCTCCAAGGAAGGAGACCTCGACCTCTTCCTGGAATGAGCCATCGGAACCGATACCATAGATCCTGTCGGAGCCGACCTCGGAGCCGACAGGAAGCTCGATGTATCGGCCCCAGCCGGAGCCGATACAGCCACCAAAGTAACGGTGTCGGAGCCGATCGGAGCCGACACCGATGCCTGTGCCACATGGGTGTCGGAACCGATCGGAGCCGACACCGGCGGTCGATACAGATTCGCACCGATAGCCACCGGTGCCAAAGGCGTTGGTAAGGCAGAATCGGCTCCAGCCGAGCGATCTCGACTCGAGCGAAGTCGGAGCCGAGGCCGCAGGCTTAGAAACAGAAGCCTGGGCCTTGGAAGATTTAACTGATTTTGACGGAGCCGACTTAGCCGGAGAGCCCTCCGGCTTAAGAAGGCCCCTAAGAATCAGTTTATTACGTCTTTCCTGCAGGACTCTCTGGCTGAAGGAATGACAAATAGCACAGGAGTCCTGCAGGTGAAGAGGACCCAGGCAATACAGGCAAGAAGTGTGACCGTCTGTCAGAGACATCTTCTGACAGCACGAGTCACACTTCTTAAAACCTGAGACCCTCTCCTTTGACATGGTGCTTAAACACACACACACACACCAGTCAAAAAAATAGAAGTTATGTTCTTACCATAACGTTCCATGTTAGTTGTCTTCTCGCCTTCTTCTTGCTGGATGGGTTCGAGCCGACCTCGGCCCGACTCGCCACTCTAAAAGCTCGAGAGTTGGTTCCACCGGCTCGAGGCTCCCCTTATATCCCACAATGCTAGGCGAGAGTTACCTCAGATCTCGTTTGTAAGCTAACCCAGCTTATACCAAAAACAGTATAACAGTGAAACAGAATCCACCTCTAACAGCAGGAAGAAAAGGGTGACCTATATCCTGAAACAAGAAATATGCATAATAGCATATGACTAAGAAAGAGGTGGTAGAAAGAGAGGTCACGATCACAACTCCTCTAGGTCTGTCCAGGCCAGGGGGAAGGAGGGTGGGACGCAAGAAGAAGGCGAGAAGAAGACAACTAACATGGAACGTTATGGTAAGAACATAACTTCTATATGTTAAGTTGTCTATCTCGCCTTCATTCTTGCTGGATGGGACCGCGTCCCTAGCACCTTGTCCCGGTGGCCTAACGGAACAGACTCCTGAGAACAGTGGAACCAAAATTAGCTCTATGCCTAGAAGCTAAATCCAACTTATAATGGGAAATAAAAGTGTGAGGAGTAGCCCAAGTAGCCGCTGCACAAATGGTGTCAATAGGCAGTCTGTCTTGGAAGGCTAGAGAAGTAGCCAAAGCTCTGGTGGAATGGGCTTTAGGTTTATTAGGCAGTTCTTGGTGTCTAATTTCATAAACAAGGGTAATCAGAGATGTTAGCCATCTGGATAAAGATACCTTTGAAACTGGAAGTCCCTTTCTGCTTTCCGCATAGGAGACAAACAGCTGATCAGATTTTCTGAATAGTTTCGTCCTGTCCAAGTAGTACCTTAATTGACGATGAACATCCAGGTAGTGTAATTTCTGTTCAGACCTATTTGAATACTCCGGAAAAAACAGGGAGGTCAATGCATTGGTTTAGATTTGATGTTGAAACCACCTTAGGCAAAAGGACGGGTTAGTTCGTAAGGAAACTCTGTCCTTATGGAACACAAGGTAAGGAGAACGACAACTGAGTGCTTGAAGTTCTGAAATTCTTCTAGCTGATGTGATAGCCACCAGAAAAGAGTTTTCCATGATAATAGCTTTAAGGAACATGAAGCTGCAGGTTCGAAGGGGAAAGAATCAAAGAAGCAAGAACTAAATTTAGGTCCCAAGGAGAAGGAGGATTTCTGACAGGAGGTCTGAGAAGAAAAACTCCTTTCAAAAAGGCTTTGCAGAGTTTGTGGGACATTAGGGCAGATTCAGAAATACCCACATGGAAATTAGAAATAGCCGCCAATTGAACCTTAAGAGTAGATGGAGATGAACCTGCATGGAAGAGTTCAGCAAGAAAATCAAGGACTAGTTGGATGGAAGCGGTGAAAGGATCTATGTCCTTTCCTTGTGCCCAATATGAGAAGCGTTTCCACTTACTCAAATAAATCTTTCGAGTGGAAGATTTATGGGAAGCTATCAAAATATCTCTAACAGAGTGAGATAATTGAGGAAGCCTGGCTACTGTTGGAAGTGGAGGAACCAAGCAGTGAGGTTCAGAGAGGGAGGGCGATGAAGCTGACCCCACTGATGGAACAAAAGAACTGGAACTAGGTCCAGGTTCCACGGTCGCTCCAAAAGAAAACGATGTAGAAAGGGGAACCACACTTGTCGAGGCCAGTAAGGCGCAATGAGGATCAATGAGGCCTTCTGAGCGATAGCTTTCTGTATTACTTGAGAGATCAGTGGGAAAGGAGGAAATGCATACAGAAGTCCCGGGCCAAACTTGGACTAGTGCGTCCCTGCTGGGTTGGCCTGGTAAAGGGAATAGAGTGAAGTATTCTCTGCACTTGCTGTTTTGGGGAGTAGCAAAAAGATCGCAGCAAGGCTGACCCCACTTGAGAAATATCTCTCTCACTACAGAGTCTTTCAGAGACCACTCGTGAGGCATAAGAATAGCTCTGCTCAACTTGTCCGCAATGTGATTGGACTTCCCGGGGATGTGCGTTGCTATCAGAAAACGCTGAGAAGAAATCGCCCATTGCCACAGTCTGAGTGCTTCTCGACACAGGGGTATGATCTGGTTCCGCCTTGTTTGTTGATGTACCACACTACAGACATATTGTCTGTCTGGATTGCAATCGTTCCCAAGGGAAGAGAGTCTTGAAGGGCTTGCAACGCTAAAAGCACTGCTCTCATCTCCAGAACATTTATGTGCAAGTGGCATTCGTTTGGTTGCCATGTGCCCTGGACTGTCCTGCCCTGATAATGCCCCCCCCACCCGATCAGGGAAGCATCCGTTGTCAGAGTAGCAACCGGAGGAGGTGGAACAAATGGTCTCCCCAACAGGAGCTGGGGGGAAGACATCCACCACATGAGATGCTTTTTGCACGCTTGCGTGATCATAATGGTGTGAGACATTGGAAGTTCCTGGTATGACCATTGAGAAAAGAGCATCCACTGAAGGATCCGCATGTGGTATCTGGCCAATGGGAGGAGAGGTATGGCCGCTGCCATAATTCCCAACACCTTTAGAACTAACCTGGCTTTGGCTCTGTTGTTGTTGAGAAGTAGTGACACCAATTTTTGAATGTCTGATATCCTTTGGTTCGTTAGTGTTGCAGACATGTTTACAGTATCTAAATTTGCCTATGTAGGTAATAGTACGACAAGGCGACAAAACAGACTTTTCGCAATTTATTGAGATACCCAATTTTGACAGACGAAAAGTGTAATCTCTGGCCATCAGAAGGAGATGCTTGGTGGGAGCTGTGAGGAGCCAGTCGTCCAAATATGGAAACACCTGGAATCCTTGTCGTCTCAGGTGAGAAGCTACCACTGCCATGCATTTGGTAAACACCGGGGCAGTGGTGAGACCAAAGGGCAGGGCCCTGAATTGAAAATGACTGGTTCCCAGCCTGAAGCGGAGGAATCTTCTGGAGCGTCTGTTCATTTTATGTGATAGTACGCGTCCTGAAGGTCTATAGAGCACATCCAGTTTCCTTTTCCCAATAGGGGAAGAATGGATTGCAGCGTGACCATCCGAAATCTTGTTTTCTTGACCGATCTGTTCAAGATACTGAGATCCAAAATTGGTCTCCAGTCCCCTGTTTTCTTTGGAACTAAAAAGAACCTTGAGTAGATTCCGGATCCTTGTTGGTCTGCTGACACTGGCTGAATAGCTCTTTTGCAAGCAGTTTTGAAATTTCCAAAGCTGCTATATCCCTTTGAGCGGTGGAACATCTGGAAGGGATTTTTGACTGATTTGGAAAGCGAAGAAAGGGGATAGAATAACCTTCGAAATGATGGACTGTACCCATTTGTCTTGTGTCAAGGATAGCCAGGCTTCTGGGTACAGTGACAATCTTCCCCGACTGCCTCGAAGATGGGCAGTGGAGCAACACGACAGGGATGCTGAAAGGGCTTATCGGAGGAAGTTTCTCGATTGCCCTGGTTCTGGACCCCTCTGCCTCTAGGGCGGCGTCTACCATTGTTGTTCCCCTCTGCCTCTGGCGGGGAACCGACTCTGTGCGTCAGGCGAAGTCCCTTGAGATTGTTTACGGAACCACATCTTTCCACCCTTCTGGCCTTTGGGGTAAGGCATAGAAGGAGTCGAAAAACGGACTCCGACGGCAGAAAGGGTCTTGCCATCAGTCTCGCACCTAGTCAGGGTTTCTTTCACTTGAGGACCAAAAGAGATGATCCATCAAAAGGGAGTTCGTGAAAGACGTCTTGAAAGGTTCCAAAATTGCATAGCCGCATCCAGGCGTGCCTACGTAAGGCTACCCTGTTCCTGCGGCTCTGCTCGCTCCATCGGCCGCATAAGAGAGGAGGCGCATGGAGGAGTTGGAAATGGAATTAAGGATAGCCAGCTGCGTGTTCATTTTTCTTGGAACCCCGCAGCTGTAGGGTCCTTCAACATCTCACTCGCTTCCTTGACCAAGTCCCTTTGAAGACGAGTGAAATGGCACAGGTAATTCAGCGAACGCATGGTAAAAGTCGCTGAGGAGAACATCCGCTTCCGCACCTATCCATGGACCTAGATTCCTTGTTAGGTGGATGGACAGGCACTGAAGGATCAGCCAGTTCCTTCTTTGTGGCGGCAGCTACCACCATAGCATCCACAGAAACTCCTTTTGATAAAAATTGCTTGTCTGATGGAGCTGTGATGAATTTGGAGGGTCTCCTGGGAGTGGGGTCCACTGAATCAGGAGCCGTCCATGCCTTCTTAGCTACCACCTGCATGAGGGGGTCGAAGGGGGGGAACACCCAGGAGGTGGAAGGACGAGAGCCAAACGCCTGAAGATACACAGATTCGTCCTCTGAAGGGTTGAGGGCTGGCCAATTTCCCCTCTGTTTAAGGATCTCCAGAATGTCTGCAAATGAGACATCTTCAGAAGGGGAACGGGGGGAACCCTCAGAATCATCCAGATCTGTGTCCGACGTGATAGACTCAGGTGAGTCAATGTGCTTCCTCTTGCACTTCCTTTTCGAGGGGCTCTTCTGCCAAATCAGGAGAGGCCTCGGAAGAGGATGAAATCCCCAAAGGGGGCTCTTGAGGAGCTGGCTCTCTGCGGTCCGGAATGAGGGAGTGAGTCGACTTACCCTGAGGCAGCATAGAGGGAGGGGCTGACAGAACCGACTGTGGAGTAGAGCCAGGCTCTAACACACTCCGCATGACCTCGAAAGCACCCCTGTCAGGCAGAGCCAGAGGTCCCCGCTCCAAGGAGCTAAGGACCCCCCTCGGCACCGACAGTGATGGCTCGAGGCGATGTCGGAGCCGAACTCACCAGCGCCAAGCACCGAGAGGAGAGGGGGTCGGACAAGGGTCCGATGCCACTCACCCTCGAGCCGACGAGGGAAGTCCGGCGCCGAGATTCCTCCACGGAAGAAAACGGAGCCGGCGGAGCCGAAGACAATTGTCTCGGCCCGAGGTGACCACAGTCTCGGTTCCGACACGACCCGGCTCCGAACTCAAAAGAGTCGAAGGAGGAAAGAGTTGATGGACGGGGCAGGCACCGACTGATGAGTCGGGCTCTGAAGCATCTGGGCTAGTGCCTCGGACTTGAGTAGTCGACTCACCACCCTCTGAAGGTCATGATCGGAAAGCCTCGATGACCTAGAGGAATGAGACCTTTGGCTCCGTTCAGGCAGCAGGGGAGAACCTGGAGCCGAATGAACGGAGCCAAGAGAAGGTGACCTAGACCTCTTTCTGGTTGTCGGCTCCGAAGATCTTGTCGGAGCCCACACGGTACCTCAATAACCTCGGCTCCAGCCGAGCCGAGAAGCCACAGAAACTGTGGACTGAGCCTTATCGGCTCCAGCCGAGCCGATAAAGGCAAAGGTTGAACAACCTGAGGTCTCGGCTCAGAAGCCGGAGCCGAAGACCTCAATGCCTTAGAGGGCTTCCCTGTTGAGACAGACAGGGAATCCTCAGGCTTCAACAAGCCTCTCAGAATTAGCTTGTTTTTTCTTTCCTGCAGGACCCTGGGGCTGAAGCCATGGCAAACAGCACAGGAGTCCTGCAGGTGCAAAGGCCCCAGACAATAGACACAAGAAGTGTGAGCGTCTGTCAGAGACATTTTCTGACAGCACGCATCACACTTCTTGAATCCAGAGACCTTTGCTTCTTTTGACATAGCCTAACTGGTGAACACAAACACACACTCAAACACACCAGTTATACCCTGTCAGAATAACAATTTTAGTAAAGATACTAAAAATAAAGTACAACAAACTGTAGCAAATTATAGTAAACTACACAAACACTCCCTAGGGAAGAGAAGGCCTAAGGCCCAAGGGAAGAACCAAAGGTTCTTTTAAACAAGAAACGGAAAAATTAGGGTCGGGATAAAGTTCTATGAACTATACTAATTTAAGAAGAATTAAAGTGAAATGCTGGGAAACAGAGTAACTTCTAATAGAAAAGCTAAAACTCACCAGGAACCGTAGAAGCAACCAACCTCGAGCTGTAGCGCAAACGAGATCTGAGGTAACTCTCGCCTAGCATTGTGGGATATAAGGGGAGCCTCGAGCCGGTGGAACCAACTCTCGAGCTTTTAGAGTGGCCGAGTCGGAGCCGAGGTCGGCTCCGAACCCATCCAGCAAGAATGAAGGCGAGATAGACAACTTAACATCTTAAATTAAAGAAAATACCAAAAGGTATTCCTAAAAATAAACACACACACGCCCTAACAGGGAGGGGATGGGATGGGTAAAGTTTGACTAAAAAATATTAAGGGAGACAGGGATTTCTGTCAGGAAAACTAAATAATTAACTTATAACTAATAATAATAAGTTTTTTAACAAAAAGGGGCTTGAATATTAGTAAATTGAATCACTTACCAGGAGCTGGTAAAAGGAGGACCTCATAAGCGAAGCGGCAAACGAGATCTGGGTACTTACCGCCTTGCATCATGGGATATGGGGCTGCCTCGAGCTGGTAAAAGTGACTCTCGAGCTTAGCAAGTGCCGAGTCGGAGCCGAGGGATCGGCTCCGAACCCATCAAGCAAGAATGAAGGCGAGATTGACAACTTAACATCCAATGTTTCCTTCATTCTGATATAAAGTTATATCCAGAAAATTTATCTCTTCCCTACTAAATTCAAAGGAAAAAGTCAACCCATGGTTATTCCCATTTAGTGTATCAAAAAATTAAAAAAATTCCACAATATCACCCCTACAAATTAAAAAGAGATCGTCAATGTAACGCTTATAAGTAACAACATTCTTTTTATAAAAGGAACTAGGGTAAATGAATAATTTCTCAAAATAACCCATATAAATAATGGCATATGAGGGTGCAAAAGCAGCCCCCATAGCCGTTCCCTTTAATTGCAAAAAGAATTCATTGTTAAAACAAAAATAATTATGAGTAAGGCTCATAATCAAGGATCAATGTTATTCTGGGAGGCCCAAAAAGCAAATCACTTCCATTTACTAGCATACAACTTTCTGGTGGAAGCCTTATGCGAAGATAGAAGAATGTTCTGTACCTCCGAAGAAAAATCGTGTGACCTGTCTTAAGTAGGGAATCGGAGCAGTCAAGCTGTCAGTCTGAGGGAATGAAGGGAGGGATGGAGGGCCCCTGACGAATGAGTCAGTAGGTCTAGAATCCAAGGTTCCTCCAGTTAATTGAGTCGGAGAAAGGGGAACCAAATCTGACAAGGCCAAAAAGGGGCTATTGAGATTACAGTCCTTCCCAGGGTTTTGGCTTTCTGCAAGAATTTCGGAATCAGGGGTATAGGTGGAAAGGCATACAGGAGTCCCGGGGGCCAATCGTTTATGAGCGAGTCCCTTGGGCTGTCCCCTGGAGGGGGATTCAGGGCAAAGTAGCTTCTGCATTTGGCATTCATAGGGGATGCAAACAGGTCGCAGCAAGACTGGCCCCATCTGCAGAAAATCATCTCCGCAACTTTGTTTTTGAGAGGCCACTCGTGTGGTAGCAGAATGGCTCTGCTCAGTCTGTCCGCTATCACGTTGGATTTCCCCGGGATATGCTTTGCTATCAGAAAGTGTCCAGTGGACACAGCCCACTGCCAAATTCTCAAGGCTTCTCGGCACAGGGGATAAGACTTGATTCCCCCTTGCTTGCTGATGTACCAGACCACTGACATGTTTATCGCAATCGTCCCTAGAGGCAGAGAGTCGTGAAAGTGCTGCAACGCCAAAAGCACCACTCTCAGCTCCGGAACATTGATGTGCAACTGTGACTCTGCCTCCGACCACGTGCCTTGGGCTGTTCTTCCCTGAAAAAGCCCCCCCACCCTATCAGAGAAGCATCCGTGGTCACCGTGGATGATGGCAGGGGAATGGTCGACCCACTGTAACTTCTTGGCTGGTCAACCACCAGTGAAGATCCTTCTTGCAAGAGTCCGTAATCATGATTAAGAATGACATGGGAAGTTGTTGGTAAGACCACTGAGTGAATAGTAGCCACTGAAGAATCCTCATGTGCATACATCCCATAGGAACTGCTATGAGCGTAGCTGCCATGGTGCCTAGTAGCTTCAGTACTTGATGGGCCGGTACTTTTCTTCTCTGCAAAATGTCCGAGACCTGGTTTCAAAGAGTGGTTATTCTGTCCAGGGGCAATCTTACTGTGGCGGTGGTGGTGTCTAGTTCTGCTCCGATAAAGAAGATACACTGCGATGGCAACAATGCAGACTTTCAA
The DNA here is from genome assembly GCF_019279795.1 of Protopterus annectens. Classification (NCBI taxonomy): domain Eukaryota; kingdom Metazoa; phylum Chordata; order Ceratodontiformes; family Protopteridae; genus Protopterus; species Protopterus annectens. The sequence goes on from NC_056740.1 coordinate 194,001,955, forward strand.
AACTGACAGTGATGCCTAACTGAGAGCAGAGATCAAGAGCGTGATCCCTGGACAGAATTAGTTGATGCCTGGAGGCAGCATTAAGGAGCCAGTCGTCTAGATACGGAAACACTCAGAATCCTAGACGCCTCAAGTGAGCTGTAACCACTGCCATGCATTTGGTAAACACTCTGGAGGCTGCTGTAAGTCCAAAGGACAGTGCTCAGAATTGGTAATGACTGGCTCCCAGCCGGAAACGCAGATGACCTCTGGATGGCCTGGCCATTTTGATATGGTAGTACACATCCTTGAGATCTATACAGCACATCCAATCGCCCACTCCGGGGAATGGGAGAATAGACAAGCGTGACCATCTGGAACTTCTCCTTCTTTACAAATGTCTTGAGTCTGCTGAGATCCAAGACGGGCCTCCAAGTCCCCTGTCTTCTTTGAAACTAAAAAGAATCTGGAGTAAGTTCCGGATCCTATCTGGTCTGCTGGGACTAGTTGGATGACTCCTTTTTCCTGCAGCCTCTGGATTTCTATGGCTGCTTGATCCCTGAGACTGGGTGGAACATCTGGGATATTTTTCCCAACAGGTGGGTTTTCTAAGAATGGAATGATGTATCCTCTGGTAACGATGCTTTGTACCCAAGAATCTGTTATAATTCCTAGCCAGGCATCTGGATACAAAGCTAAGCGACCCCCGACTGCCTCCAGAGCAGGACAGTTGGGCCTCCTTTCAGGAGCGCTGATATGGCTTACCAAGGAACTGTCGCCCTGGTTCTTCGGACCCCTTCTGCCGCCGGGACGGTGTCTTCCATTATTACCCTCTCCTCTGCCCCTGGAGGGGGGTTCACTACGTGTGTTCTGGAAAGCTCCTTGGGACTTTCGGAACCACATTTTTCCACCTTTCTGCCCTTTGGAGTATGGTCTGGTAGGGGTGGAAATACAGACTCCTACGGCAGGTAGAGTCTTTTCCTCTTGCTCACACCTAGTGAGAGTCCCCTTGACTTTGGGCCCAAAAAGACAAGAGCCATCGAATGGGGTGTTGACAAAGGAAGACTTGACGGCTTCCGCAAAGGAGCATAAACGCATCCAGGACTGTCTCCGAAGAGCTGTCGCTGTACCCTCTGCCCAACTCGAACCATCGGCTGCATAGGAAATGAGTCGCATGGACGAGTTCTCTATGGACTTAAGGGCATTAAGTTGTGCTGTCGCTTTCTCAGAGACAGCTCCATCTGTATTAACCTGCACAGTATCTCCAAGCTCTTTCAGGAGATCTCTTTGAAGACACGTAAAATGAGTCATACAGTTAAGCAATCGCATAGCAAAGGTCATAGAACTAAAGATGTGTTTCCCGTATCTGTCCATCATCCTGGAATCCCTATTAGGAGGATGGACAGTGGAAGAGGTTTCTGACATCTCTGTCTTGGTGGCTGCCAGCACCACCATGGCATCAATTGGGACTCCCTCAGTGAGGAACATCTTGTCTTGGAGGAGGTGATAAACTTGTTGGGCCTCCAAGGGACCGGTTCCATAGTATCAGGAGACTCCCACGCCCTTCGAGCAACCAATTCCATCAACTCGTCGAAGGGCAGAGTCACCCAGGAGGTGGAAGGTTGAGACCCAAAGGCCTTCAGGAGCACCGACTCATCCTCAGTAGGTCTAACGGACTGCTTTAGGAATTCCAGGATATCAGCAAAGGAGATATCCTCTGAGGAGGACTGTGGGGACCCTTCCAATTCCTCTAAGTTGGTGCCTGATGTCAAAGACTCCTGTAGGGAATCTAAATGCCTCCGTTTACAAAGTCTCTTCCTGGGAACCTCATCAGTAGGGGCTTCTGGTGAGGTTACCTGAGGCTCTGGGTCTCAACGCTTCACAGGGACCTGCGATGTAGAGGCAGAAAGCTGCACTTTAGGGGAGGAGGAGGGACCTGACAACGTGTGTGTCTTAGATGACATAACCCTCCTCATGGCATCGAAGGCACCACTGCTCCGACCCGAGGAAGCTGTTGATTCCGAAGAAGATGGCAACTTCCCTGGAGCCAAGACAGTGCACTTCGAACCAGAGGATGGAGCCGAGCTCATCCGTGCCAAAGCCCCAAAAGGAAGGGTCGGAACAGATGCATTGGTTCGACTCTCCCCCCTGGAACAAACGATAGATTATCGGCTCCCAGACTCTTCCAATGGAACTAAAGAAGTCAGGGTTGACGGAGCCAAAGGCAGTGGAACAAGCCTCAGCTCCGAAGGCTCCACAACCAACAGATCCTCCTCCTCTGGCTCCAACAGCCCTGCTCGGCTCGGAGGAGTAGTCACAGCTGGTGGGATGGTCTTAGGCCCCAAGACCTGTTGGGTTGTGGCCAATAACAATTTAGCCAGTGCCGGGTTCTCCAAAAGCCTGTGCACCACCCAGTCCACATCTACATCAGAAAGGGTCCTCAAAGAACGAGTTGAAGGAACCGAAGATGCCACCGATTGAAGGATAGGCGACTTCAAGGTTTCAGAGACCGGCTCTCCAAGACCGGGACCGGCTCCGAAAAACTTGCTCGGTGCACAGCTCCGAAGACTGCGGAGCTGGCAACTGCACCTTCACAGTAAGGCTTGGAGCCAATAACTTGGGCTCCAAAGACACCTTTGAAGTCTTCAACCCTTTCAATGACTTGGAGGTCTGGTCAGCCTTGTCCAAGGACTCCTGAAAATCTGGCTTCAATAAGCTGCTATCTACCAGCTTCCTTCTTCTCTCCAGTAAAACCCTACTGCTGAAGGAATGGCAGATAAAGCAATCCTCCTGGAGGTGAACAGGCCCCAAACAATAAACGCAATTCACATGGGCATCCGTAATGGACATCTTTTGCCCGCATTTTGGACACTTTTTGAAACCAGAGTTCTGTTTCTCCTTATGGTCAGACATTGTTATAAACAACACCACAGAAAACACTGAATGATAAATCACACTGTAAACTCCAATAATTTGAACAGTTCTAAGTTGTCAGATCCCTGAACAACTAACAACCTAATCCAAAGAGAATATACAGTAACACTATATCAGAAAACACAGTTACAGAAAAACTAACCACACTGCAAACTCTAAATATTAAATTGGATAGGGAGTAACTAAAGAACGGCCAAAGGCCTAAGAGCAACTGCTCTGCAAAGGACAACACTAGTCAAAATTTAAATAAAGAAACACAAAGACTAAATAGCCCAAAAGCAGCATAACAATAACAACTTTAGATATTTAAGCAATTATCAGCAGAATACTGCCAAAAAACAAGTAAATATAAACAAACTGGCCCGTGGTCTCTGACGACCTGCAATCAGTTGCAGCAGCAAATTAGATCTGAGGTAGGACAGAGAGCATCATGGGATAGGGACCTGGCCTCGAGTTACTCTGAGATCTTCAGCTAGTAAAGCAGCCGAGTTGGAGCCAATCGTTCAGCTCCGAACCCATGTGTAAGAATAAACGGCGAGATTGAACAACTTCACATACTTTGTCTTCTTATTTATCAGATGGAAAATAAATGAAAACTGGAAGGCATGCTGATAAAATATATGGGGTGAGCTCCAAAACCTGTGGGAAACCACAACAAAAAATACCAATGTGTGGAAAATGGCAGAGAAGGTAAAGTGTCTGTGTCTGTGTGTGTGTGTCTGTGTCTGTGTCTGTGTCTGTGTCTGTGTGTCTGTGTGTCTGTGTCTGTGTGTCTGTGTCTGTGTGTCTGTGTCTGTGTGTCTGTGTCTGTGTGTCTGTGTCTGTGTCTGTGTGTCTGTGTCTGTGTGTCTGTGTCTGTGTGTGTGTGTAAGTACCACTACTGTTCAAATGGTCTGAATGGTAACAATGGTGTAAAATAGCACCATAAACTATTTAAAGTTACATACAGCTGAAGAGTTCAGTGTTTGCAGTTCAGTTAAAGGCAAAGTCAACCCAGTGAAGTGGCACAGAGGGATAAAGCTCAAACTAAGGCCAAGGTAACCCAGGTTTGATTGCTGTATCGGTGATCTCAAGTGCTGGTAAGGAAAGCATGGGTATACCTATCCAGGAGAATCGGCATGAGCTTGGACACTCCTTCTTTTTGATCCCTATCAAAAGCTGGGGGCATGCAGGAAGGCACTGTCCTAAAAGGGGGAGGGGGGACCTGGGCTGAGTCTCCACAGAGGTTGTACAATACGGCAGCTCTTCCCCATTGCACAACTGCCCCAATGGAAATTCAGAGGCATGTGTATGGAGGAAATGGGTTGTAAAACATTCCTCAGCAGCAATATGATGCTGCACTAGCAGCCTCGATCTCCTCACAGGCCCTAATCATGGGCTAAAATAATTATGGGGGATAAAATGGAGTGCCCAGTAGACCTGGTAGACAAGGAATCTCCTAGGTGGCAGCTGATGGCCAGCTGCAAACAAGAAAAAAGACATAAGACTAAAAATTAGAATCAATGTGCCAGTTCGGAGATGTAAACTCTATGTACAACTATCATGAAAAATAAAATGGACAATATATATCCATGACAATTTTGAATAAATAACCAAAAACAGACAGGGAACACACATTTCTGGAAAGAACAATAGCTAGGCAACCAAAAACTGCCATCTTGGAAAACTTTCTAAACCACAATCTACAGTTTCTTCCACTTTTTTTCTTTTTTCCTGACATACAATGCCATACCGTAAAGGATACCATTTTCCCTGAACTTCCATAAGCTAGCTACATTTTTCATCATTTGTTTATATTCTTTCAATTTCTATCTCACTGCATCTTAATTTAGTATAATTAAATTCCTCAAAAGTCTTTATTTTGTTCCTACTCTTCCCTATCTTGGATTTTAAATCACATTAATGCATAATCAACTTATGGTTCTCTTGTCTCCACCTCTAAATCTTCAACTATATTTGTAAGAACAAAATCCAAAATATTTATCCCCTTAATGGCTTCCTTAACCATATGCTTCATACCATCACCCATCATAAGTTCTACTATATCCATCTACTTTTTTAACCTGTGAAATTCCCTTCTGCCACTTGACTACAGGAAAAATTAAATCCTCAAATGAACCTACTTTTCTTCTACAAGTCACTATAAAAAGTTTTTGACACTATCATCATCTACTATACTATTTTCTGGCAACCTATAAACAACAATACTCCATTGTTCATCACATCCCTCTTACCCATATTCAACTGTTAACCAATCATTCTCACTTTTCTCCCATCTCTACATAATTAATACTTTTCCTAATGCATACAGTGCATCTCTCGCCAACTCAGCTTAATTTTTCAATGGAAACCTCATACCATTACACTCTTTTGTTACTTGCCAAAATCCACACGTTCATTACTGCACCATTGTCTGCTTTCACCTCTCTCAGAACAGCCTCCCAATGTTGTATCTTTCGGCTTTTCCCGGTTAGGGGTCACCACAGCAGAACTCCGGTCCGCTAATGATTGGCAGTAGATTTTTACATACCGAGTTGCCAGCCCTGACGTACAACCTTCAACGAAGGTACGTCCATTCACCCATGTCTCCACACAGAAGACGCTTTAGCTGAGAATCGAACAGGACAACATCTTATTGTGAGGCGACAACACTACTACAGCACCACCACCACGAGAACAGCCTCCCAATGCCCCATATTATTCCCACTTCTAACATTTCCCAACATTATCCTCCATCAAGCACACTCAAATGCTTAACAAATCTCTGCACCCTTTTATTACCTCAGACTCTCATTTCTTTGACTACCCTGTTGCGGCAGCCTGATGAATGGCTGAAAAGCAATTTGGCAAAATAATGAACAAATTAGCTTGGCCAAATCACTCATCCTCCAAAAAGCACACCAAATACAGTAATGCAGCCTACCCAAGAAGGAACAACCTAACCTTAGGCTATGTAGTACATACTTGAGGGTTGTGTGTATGTGTATGGGGGCTCCTCCTGCATGGTGTGGGTTCAGGTGTTCTCCTCTGGAACTTCTTATGTTGAATAAAGTTTAACAGCATGGACTCACTGAATTGTGTTTCACAAATTATTACAAAATATGGCAGACTCTTCCACTCCTCCAAAAACACACACGCTTGGTATTTCCATTTAAACAGGCAGTCACTTTTCTCCAGTATCTGAACATCTGACTGCCAAGGTCTTTTCAATACACAATAAGCTACAACACAGGATTTCCATTTCATAAATAAGCCACTGTTAATTAAGCACCGTTACAACAAGAAGTCTTCATCATTCTGTTAGACAGCTTCAAAGTATATCTGAGCAGTTCTGAGACTGTACTCTTACCAAACTACTGCTTCATGCTTACAGCTGCATCATGTGCTGGTCTTACACTGTTTGCAACTCTCTATGGAAAGGGAAGGGGGTGCAGTGGCAATGATTTGGGGGTAATAACTGCTGCAGCCTAGAACACCTCAGAAGATGGCAAGCATTCCCACATTTACTCACATCTGCAGCTTCTGGAAGAAATTTTAATTTTGTTACTGATTAGCATGATGCAGTAAAGGCAATGTTCCCAAAACTTCAAAAATAATCCAATTCAACCTCATCACTGTTCCTAGCAACGTATACTATTGTCTTACATTCCAAACTGATACCTCAAACCTGTTTGGACTGAGCAGTGATTAACTTATGCACAGTTACTCCACACCATTTTACAACTTTTATCCAAAACATTTCAAATCTTGTTCTCCACATATTTTAGTTTATGTGTTAGTATTCCAAGCTACAGTTTTCAACTGGATGTCTTAGCTCTTACCATTAAATGCCTAATGAAATGTAGAAATTCCTTTTGCAAACTATAAAAATACTTTATAATCAACACCATTAATAAATGAAAGTTATGTTCTCACCATAATGATAGATCCATGTTGTCTACTTTTCGTCCAATTCAACTGTGGGTTGTTGAATCTGACAGGTTCCAACCTTGGCAGTGAGTAGGAAGGCTTTGCTCTGGGGCCCTGACTCCTCATCTACCCATAATCCCTTGCACTCCAACTCAACACCTCAGATCGAGTTTGCATTGCCTGCATATTGACATGACGGTACTTGCGTATTATCGCAGCTACATTCTGAATGTGTCATAATTCTTGGCATTATGGACAAACGAGTGTTTATGTTTTGGCAGGGGTGGATAATGCACTGACCAGCTATCTGTGACACTAGGTATCACCAGGGAGCATTACTAAGACCCAAATTCCACTTCCAGCAGGACGTCCATTGGCGACATTTTTTTTAAATGAAACACTCAACACAACCGTGCAAGCAGAACACAGCAAAACCATGTAAATGGAGTATTTACTCCAAATCACAATTACAGAACTACCTCTGCATATGTAAGCACAGTTGAAAATATGTACTTCGGGAATGACTACAACTGTGTTTCTGTCGGCCATGTACTCAAAAGTTCAGCCAGAAAATACACAGACGTACTCCTTTCAAGCGATGACATTTTCTGAATGGATGCAATGACCTGCCTTTGCAGCACCTTCCCTTCCCCAGAAATGTTGTAAAGGTTGAGGTTCCTGACACCAGCCAAAAAAAGGTGTAAAAGGTAATTTCTGCAGACATGAAACTTTTAGCAGCCAGTAAGCACACAAAACATGGGATGACACTCCCGTGGGCCAGCATGGTATGTACAGGATGGAAAGGGAAAGCTGATGGAGTGAATTTCTTGGTTTTCTCAACCAAGTTCCAGAAGTAGCCAGTACATTTTCTTCACATACCACTGGGCTCGTCTCAACTCCGATTTCCAGAACAGTAAAATATCGCATCCAGGTTACTAATCTGTCAGAAATCATGACATTAAGGACAGTAACTTGTTTGTCTATAATGTCAAGATTTATGACAGATTTCTAACCTGGCTGCGAGACAATCAGAATGTGGTTGCGATAATACGCAAGTACCGACGTGACTAACGCTAACAAACAAAAACATCTTGTATGAGGAAATAACGTATCCCAAGGCCATGAAACATGGTATAGAGCTCTTAAAGGAGTACCCATAATCCTAACTCAGTCTTCCAGAATAAGGGGACAATTTGATTGGGGTTGGAGTGAGGGATGTTGAACCGGAAGAAAAATAGACAACATGGAGATATTGTTATGGTGAGTACATAACTTTTGTATCTAATGTTGTTTAGTTTCATTCTATAAAACTGTGGGACAGATTTCCAAGCACTAAGGCCTGGGTGGATTCATGGAAGGACATTCCGGAAAATGGTGGAGCCAAAGGATGAACAAGATCTTGATTATCTATTTGTAATGGAAAATAAAGATGTGCAGTGTTGACCAAGTAGCTAATGCACACGTCATCAATAGGAAGTCTGTCTGCAAATTATGTCAATGTAGTCACTGCTATGGTTGAATGTGCTCTTGGTTTAGAAGGTAATGGTAAACCTTTCTTTGTATACACAAATGAAGTACATTTTGAGAGCCAACTGGGCAAAATAACTTTAAAAAATACTTTCCCCAATTTCTGCTTTGAGAAGGACACAAACAATTGATTGGATTTCCTGAAGAGTCTTGTCCTGTGTAGGTAAAACTGTTACTGGTGGTGAACATCCAAAGTATGTAAGATGTACTCCCCTTTATTAGAAAATTTTGGAAAGAAATCTGGTAAGTGAAGAGCTTGATTCAAGTTAGATTTGGATAACACCTTCAGTAAAAAAAAGGATTTGTTCTCAAAGTAATCCTATCCTTACGGATGATTAGATAGGGTGGTTTACCTGAAAGGGTTTGTAATTCTGAAATTCTTCTGGCTGATCTAATCGCTACCAGGAAAATAGTTTTCCAAGAGAGAGATTTGATATCTGTTGATGCTGCTGGTTCAAAGGGCAATTGTGTGAAAGTTTGTAGCATATTAATAATGTCCCAAGGAGGCATCGGATCTCTAAAAGGTGGTCTGAGAAGGAAGGTACCCTTTAAGAAGGTTTCAGAATTTTAAGGGAGGCTATGGAGGAAATGTCAAAGCTTATATGGAAATTGGAGATGGACACCAACTGTACTTTGATGGTAGAATAGCTGCAGCTGATGTGAAACAATTCTGAAAGGAACTGTAGGATGGTAGGAACTGAAACTGACAATGGGTTTATACCTTTAGAATTTGCCCATATGGAAAATATTTTCCATTTACTGTAGTAGACTTTGGTTGCAGAAACTTTCTGAGAAACCGTCAGAATGTGAACCACTGCATGGGACAGCCTGGCATCTCTGGCTATTGTCAAAATTGGAGGAACCATGTGGTTAGTTTCATGGACTTCTGATCTGGAGGAGGCAAGCATAAGTTCATAGTTTCATAGGTTGGTACTAGGCTATCAGCCCTAGGGCCTATACAAGCCTAGCCATAACAATTCCCTGGCTATTTCTTCCCACACTATTTACTTCCCTGGACCCCTGTCTAGCAGGGCAACTGACGTGATCCCCGGGGTGAATTTCCTTTCTCCCATCCAATTGTCAAGGTTCCTTTTGAAGAGGGCCAAAGAGGCACTCTGCTTGACATGTATGGGCAATCTATTCCAGAGTCTGGGGAGTCTCTGGGTCAGGAACCTATCCCTCCAGCATGTTTTGTTTATTGTCATGACAAGGTTTAGTTCCCTGGAGCGTGTGGCTCTGAGGGATTGGGATTTCTCGGATGAGACAGAAGATCTGGGAAGTGGTCCAGCATCCAGGAAGGATGAACTAGTGGAGGCCATAGGAAAGGAAACCACATCTGTCAAGGTCAAAAGGGGGCTATGAGGATTATTATGTCCTCGCACAGCCTTGCTTTCTGTAGGAATTAGTTTATTAGGGAAGGGGAGGAAAGGTGTACAGGCATCCCTGGGGCCAATGATGGATAAGAGTACCCCTCTGTGATCGTCTCTGTGGAAGGATCAGGGTGAAGTTGCTGCTGCATTTGTTGTTGAGATAGGATGAAAAAGAGATCACAGCAAGGTTGCAGCCAACCACAGCCAGTGACTGAAAATTTCTCCCACTACTGCTGGGTTTAGGGACCAGTCATGAGACATCAGAATAGATCTACTCAGTTTGTCCAGTATTACAGTGGAATTCCCTGGGACGTGCATTGCTATTAGAAAGTGATGTGAAGACATTGCCCACTGCCATACCTTCATGGCCTCCCAACATAACAGATAACAGCGTGTTCCCCCTTTGCTTGTTTTGGTACCACACTACTGACATACTGTCTGTCTGAATGGCTATCACACCTCTGGGGAGAGTATCCTGAAGGGCCTGCAGCACTAGGAGGACTGCTCTCATCCCCAGAATGCTGATGTGAAGTTTTGCCTCTGTTTACAACCATAAGCCTTGGACATTTTTTTCTATGAAGTGCCCCCACCAACTGAAGAGTGAAGCATCCATGGTCATCTCCGCCACCAGGGGATCCCTCACAAAGGGGAACCCTCCACGAGGGAAGAGGATGTTACTCCCTATGATGCATGGTTTCTGCAAAATGGATTGATCTTTATATCTGCACGGATAGGACGATGAGTCTGCAACCACTGTACAGCCAGCATCCACTGAATAACTCTCATGTGGAAACTTGCCAAACGTACCAATAGTACAGTGGATGCCATTAAATGTACAACCACATTCATAACTGTCCAAGTCAAACCTATGACTACTGGCAAAAATAAACCACCCTGGTGGACCCCTAGGATAAAATGGCTATTCAACAAAAGGAAAAAATCCTCTCCAAAGCCAAGAAGGGACAGACAAAACAGTGCAAGATGACACTCACCAATCTAAACAAACAAATTAGCGAGCTGAATCAAACTACATGGCAAAGAAAGCCTCCCAGGTGAAAGATAACCATAAGGCTTTTTTAATTATGTTCATAACCTCGTGGGAAACATTCAGCAATGTGCCAAGTTAATCATGAACAGCAACACTTACATCCAGCCTGAACCTACAGCAAACCTTCTGACTGACAAGTTCAATTCAAACTTCTCCCATCCCCGATCACCTTGTACCACACCTACAGAAATACCCAAAACCATCCCTCTACCAGTCATTATGAGGGAACAGATCTTTACTGCTCTCGCTAAAGCCAAAAACACAGCCTCCATGGGTCCCAACCACATTCCAGGATCCTTCTTAAATAGCTTAAAATAGAATGGAAGCCTACAACAGTTGTCCCTCGATACAAGGGGGGCCAGTCAACTGACCCAGGGAACTACAGACCCATAAGCTTGACCAATCTTATCTGCAAGGCCACAGAAAGAATTATCATGGACCTGATTGATAGTGACATAGGAACTCTCCGAACCCTGGACCAGACCCAATTTGGCTTTGTCAAAGGGAGATCTTGCCTGCTGAATCTGGTGACCTTCTTCGAGAAAAGTCACTGGGACTATGAATGAGGATAAAAAAGTACACTCTTCTTATCCTGACCTGGCCAAAGCTTTCTACACAATCCCCCACTCAAGGATCATAGATAAACTTACTAAGTTAGGCATAAAGCTCTACAACATTTGATGAACAGACAACTGAGTCATTGACAGGACACATGCCCAGATAGGTGAATCTACTTCCAATAAGAAACCTGTTAGTAGTGGTGTTTCACAGAGCTCAGTGTTGGAACCCCTCCTATTTGGTATATACTTCTCTGAAATGAAGGCCAGTGTTGGGGCCTCTGGCTGAACAAGTTCGCTGACGACTATAAGCTGGGAGCAGTCACTGAATCCCCAAACGATGTTGACATCCTACAAACAGGCCTAAAAATGAAATATGACTGGTGCCAAATCCATGGTCTGAGATTAAATGCCAAAAAATGCATAATCACACCCTTCAGTAAATCAAATATCCCTGAAAATTATAATATTGATATCACACCCCTAAAAGCATACCCAGTGGTGAGGGACCTAGGAACACCTAAACTTTGACCACCGTGTAGCTATGGTAGTGAGAAAATCCTTCTGAGTGGGCCAACTTACATGTAAAGGCACGGCATCAAGATCAAAGGAAGTCATAGTGACATTATCCTTGGCCCTCATCAGGCCCATAATCGAGTACAATGCTCCCTTCTGCATGTATCTAACCAGGCACTTACACCAACTGGAGTAGCCCCAGAGGTTTCTCACTAAAATAATACAAAGCATAAGACAAGTGTCTCATGCAGAACAACTAAAGGCCCTATCTCTTTATTTTCTGATATTGTTTATAGGGAGGGGACATAAGCCTAACCTACAAAGTATTCTCTGATCCAGTCCTGATGAAAATGTTACATATTTAAGCAATATGCTTGGCAATCTGGCTGGAATTGTATGCAAAGGCCTTCTCAAAATAGTGACTAGAGGTTGGTGATCTATTTTAATCTGGATAGGTCTACCATAAATATAATCAAGAAACTTCGAACATGCAAACACAGTTGCCAAGAGCTCTTTCTCTATCTGCGCATACTGCATTTCAGTTTGGGTTAGAGTTCTGGATGCATAGGCTACTGGTCTAACCTCTTGAAGAATGACTTCACCAAGACTAAATTTCGAAGCATCACAAGAAAGAGTAACTGGTTTGTGAACATCCTAGTATCTGTGAGTTGGTGGAGTGGCAATTCTCTGCTTCAGGACATCAAATGCTCTCTGGTGTTGTTGTAACCATGACCATGATACATCTTTGAGTGTCAGCTCTCTATGAGGTACTGAAAGTTGGCTCAAGTCTGGAAGGAACTTGCCTATGTAGTTAATCATGCCAAGAAAATGTTGTAGGGCTTGAACATTGTCTGGAGCTGGCATCTCAAGAACTGCTGTCTGTTTTGAAGAATCTGGTCGTAAGCCTGAACTGCTAAATAAATGACCAATACAAATACCTTCTCATAGCCAGAAATTGCACTTCTGAGGACTCATCTTAAGATTCATTTCACATGCTCTTTCCAGAACTGTCTTGAGGTTTCTGTCATGTTCAGCTTCACCATTACCTCCTACTAGAATATCATCTACTTTAATAGCACACAGATACCCAGAAAATATTTGCTCCATTGCACACTAGAAGACTTTGCTGGCAGAAATTATACCAAATGGCATTCTCAAATATCTGTACCTGCTAAATGAAGTACTGAAAGTGGTTAGTAATGAGGATTTTCAGTCAAGCAAAATTTGCCAAAATGAACTCTTTGCATCTAAGACAGAAAAAACAGTGGTATTTGGCATAAGAACAGTGACTTCTTTGACTGTATGCATTGGATGATGAGGTCTTTTTAGTGCTCTATTCAAATCTCGTGGATCAATACATATTCTGATATCATCTGAGCTTTTCTTATGAGCTACAACCATGGAGGATACCCATTTAGTTGGTTCTTCTACTGGACAAATTACACCTTGCTGCACCACTTTATCTAGCTGGGCTTTGACTCTGTTCTGCACAGGTACTGGAACTTTCTGGGCTGGCCTGACAACTGGACTGACTTCAGGGTCTAACTTCATGGAGTACACAACTGGGAGTTTGCCTAGTTTGTCTTCAAAAAGATCAGCATAGGCAGAAGAATCAGACTGGGCAAAATTAGAATAGTGGTCTTTTAAGCTAACATAATGCACTTCCTTGTTAAAAGAAAGCAGTCTCATTTTCAAACTGTCTCTGAGACCTAATAATGACTGTACGTGCCTTTTGACCATGTAAAATTGCAAATCATAGCTGTTCCCAGCAGAGTAACATGAAAGCACTACTGAACATTCGGTTTGAATTTCTTTACCACCATAAGCAACAAGCTTTGCACACTTTGCCAAATCAAGCTTCTCACTAGCACATACTCTAGCAATTGTTTCTGCTGACATAACATTGCACTTTGAACCTGTGTCACCTTTGAGTTCTATGGGTCTTCCATTTATATGAACAGTACAAAATTCTTCATTCTTTGCCCATAAATCTACTGCATTGACTGTTTCATTAAGCACTGACACACAATCAACATAAAAAGTAGGGTCACAACTTTTTAATTGATTAATTTGTCTCTTTGAATGTTCTCTTTTAATTAAAGAATGCCCCTTATTTGATTTACAAAACCTTTTGAAATTATTCCACTTATTATATTTGTGGCATTATTGACCAAAAAGTAAGCACTTTTCTCTTTTGGGCTCATGATATGCACCACAATTCCGACAGCTGACTATAAAACAGGGTAGAGGCGCATTCCTTGTGTTTTCTGTCTCACTCTTGTGCTTCACTGAGATTGTGCGCAGTCTGGAATTTGCTAGAAAAGTATGGGGTTTCCCAGTGGCTGCTGCAGGGCTTACAGCTGCTGCCATGTGCTTGGGCCTGTTTCTTTTAACCATGTGCTGATACTATCAACATGAGCACTAGAAGATACTGGAAACAAGCATTTCTCATGTGTAAGCATATTTGTGTGCTTTTCTGTAAACTCGTAAATCTGACAAATCTCAATGGCCTTACTTAAAGTTAAATCACTGTCACGATGCAAAATATTTCCCACAGTATCATCTTTAATACCACACACAAGTCTGTCTTATCTACTCATCCCTTAAATCACCAAATCTGCACATTTTAGCTTTATTTCTCAAGTCAGTTATATATGCTACAAAAGTTTCCCCAGGCTTTTGATCTCTGGTATAAAATTAGTGCCTTCCCATTGTAATATTCATCTGGGGGTTACACACTTCTCTAAATTTACGTTTTGAGCATTCTGGGTCTTCCCTAGATTCAGATGGTACCACTACATGACGGTTTTCCCCCTCCTCTGCAAATATAGCAAGTGCATACACAAATGAATGCTATCTTTCTATGGCTTCTGAACCAGCTAAATGAAGCAGAATAAATTACTTTGTACAGTCATCTTCATCAGAAAATGCAGCTTGTATGAAAATATTGTACTCTTGTTCAAGCAATTTACAGTTTTCTGCAATATTATTATCAAGTACAAGTGGACCTGGTTTTCAAAATCCATATATCATGCCAATAAATTATGCCCCAACACACTGAAAAAATGGCCCTTGTAATTATGCATGAAGATGCACACAAAGCCTGTACTTGTAATAACATTCAAATGTACAGTAAACTCCTTGAAATACTGTACTCTGCAAAATATGCTTTTGAAATAGCTGTATTTTGCAAAATAACTGTACTGTAATACTGCAGAAACGTGAACTCTCTGTATACTTCTGATATCTTGAATAGCTTTAATTAATGTGAAAAAGATATGTGCTATGAGCGACTTTGAAAAAATGTGGTTGTTTTCCTTATTTTACTCATTTCATGCAATTCGGACTTTATTTCAAACATTTTTCATTGTTATTTGAATATTTTTTTCAATATATCGCAATTGTGGACATTTCATTTACTTAGAAATTTGTTTAGAGCGTTCTGAGTGCTTTATTTTATATTTTGAAAATAAGAAATCATTTAAGTAAGCTTTGATACCTGAAATTTGTTTCTGACCTGTTTTTGTGAATTATACATGCAGTGAGGATGATCCACTCCTCTATATTCCTTCACCTTTAGTTGAGTGCCTTCTCAGTCCTGAATCTGGATTTCTGGATCCCTTTCGGACACCATGTCGCTCATCTTGTTTCCCATAAAAGATGAACAAGCAGGGTAGTTCATTTATATGCTTTATTACACAGAAACACATCAGGATGGATAGCAGCAGTACAAAATATAAACAAACTGATTAACTGACAGCTACACAGACAAACATGCTTACATTGCAACAGCTTACTACAAAATGGCACTCAGGCTTGCACGTGCTCAGTATTTATACATTTGTGCAAGCCTCTAGAAAGCTTCTTAAAGGTATACATACACATTTTACTTTTGAAACATTATTATGAGATGAAGAAGTATACAATGGTGGCAGCCCACAAAATACCCATATATAAGTGTTAAGATAATTTTAATTGTGCACTTACCACAGGTGTAAGAGCCATATGAAAACTGTAGATGCGTGATAAACCAAAATCTGCCAACTTTATTTTCCCACTGCTACTAATCAATATGTTCTCTGGTTTTAAGTCACGGTGGATCACACAATTTGAATGGAGAAAATCAATGCCATTCAGTACTTGTCCCATGAGGTCCTGCACAGAATCATCAAAATAGACTTTACTTATTGCAAAATGTACAAATTTCAAGCAGCATCTGAACCTTATTCTGAGCAGCACATGCATGTCCAACAAGCAAATATAAAAGCCGTTAAAAGAAGAAAAAAAAAATCAACATTCACATACAGTTTTTTTTTATCCTACTCAGGGTCACAAGGGAGCTGGAATCCATCTCCACATTGAACAAGGCAGCAGGAAGAGAACCATTCTTGGATGGCATGGCAGCCCATCACATGATACTGACAAACACACGCACACACACACACAAAGACATATACAGTGACAGAAACATACACATACATCTGATGCAGGCAATTCAGAGGCTCACTTATTCACTAATTAGCATGTCTTCAAATTATGGGAGGAAAATGCAGAACTTGGTGAAGAGTTGAAATGTTTACATGCCTATAAATCTGATTGCCCTTCTATTATATTACTCTCAACAAACAGAACATACACAAAAGCTTGCTACCAGAAAAGTATAGAAACTGTGTCACCTGCAGTAGAATGGAGAGATAAAGTACTGACAACAGCCCAAACAACCTGAACTTACTCAGCATCTCAGGCAGGGGAAAATGAGTGTGTTAATGACAAGAGGAAGGCAGGGTGGAGCTGGCTGTTTGCTACCATGTAGCATAACAGGAAGGACAGTGATGCAAATGCATGGCTAAGGGCAGGTATTTGGTTCATCATGTCACCAACAGGTAGCAGCCTTTATGCAAGTGCACAGAAGTATGTATCCATACAAGGAAGACTCTACCAATTGCTCTTTTATCTTCCCAGGGGTAGGGTAAGGACCATCATAAATGTTCCACAGGTGGTATGCCACTGGACGGCTTGAGAATAGAAGTCTATGCTCGTGTGTTCCCCTGCCACAGGTGGCCCTGGTCCCGGAGGGTAATCCAGACACTCTGGAGCAGCTAGTCCCAGGGCTAGGATGCAGCTGATGGGATGTGTACTGCAGGGGGGGGGGTTCACATTTAATTTTAGAAACTTCTAACTTTTTGCCAACAATAATAAAAAGTCTTTTACTCAAAGTGTGGAGTACTGTTCTAAATAAGTTACTTAATTAACAGCTAATTTATATTCTCCACACAGTCGTATAGTTCATTTTTAAAGTCCAAACAAACTTCCATTCTAGCTCAAGTTCTCTGGGAAAGAGTTAACTAGCTACATATTCACATATTGCGCAAAAATGCTTGCTCAGCACTTTCTGTGCTTGCGCTCTCTCATTTGCTTTCTCTCAGTGAGATTTGGTCTTAACACCTCAATGGATGAGGTAGTGCTGTCAAAGCAGCTGTCTTCTACCCAGGTTAAGGAAATGCAAGCAGTACTATAAGAGTTTGGGAACATGTTATCTGCTAAACCAGGGTGTACCGTGTACTAACTGAAAAATCACCATGGGATTACAGGGTCCCAGTGGTTAATCATGGAGGCACCTGACAGGGTACTTAAGAAGTTCAAAACATTTGAATATGCTAAATCTGTGAGTAATTCAGGAATCCAACAGTCTCTGGGCCTCAGCAGCTGTACTGATTAAAACAAAAAAGATGGGAACATCATGTTCTAGGTTGCCTATATGAAACTAAAGAGTCACTCATGAAGCCTTAGTGCAGCTGGGTTGGTCTAAGTATCTAGTAACTACAACTGATATGATTAAGGGTTACCATAAGTACCCTTAAATAATGAGGGGTCAGCTTTTACTATCCTTCTCAGTATGGATAGGTTTATCAAAATGTAATTTGAAATTAAAATGCCCCATAAACTTTCCACAGGCTGATGGACTGCATTCTGATCAGAGCTGGTGACTATGTTCTGGCTTACACAAAAGATATTGTAAATCTATGCTCAGTCCTAGCAGGAACATGGCCAACATGATAGAGATGTGCTGACAGACTAAAAATGGCAGGGTTAAATGCTAAGACAAACAAATGCAGAATGAACAAGTATATTATCTTGGTCATTGTGTGGATGGAGGCAAAACTTTGCCATAGCTTGCCAAACTGGAGGCTATTTAGGCATGGCCTACCTATGTTACCAAAAAACAGGTAAGGCCTTCCTATGGACAGTGGGATATTATAATAATTTTGTCCAATACAGCATAATATCCATTTATTTATTATTTATCTGATTACCAGGCAAGCATACAGGTCCAGAGACCCTCTTCAGGCAGGACTCAAGCCTTACAGACAAATTAAACAGAGTAAAATAAACACAAAAATCCCATAATACAACTAAAATAGATATAGTGAAATATACAGCAAAATGGAAAAAAATGCAAGAATACAGTGTGATGCCTGTGCCCTGGCTCAGCAATCAAGGAGCCTCAATCCTCACCACTAACACCAGAGAGGGTGTCTCATATGAGAGGAAAGGATAACAAATACACACAGTAAAGTGCAATTTCCCTTAAAAGCACACAGAGATCACAGTCAGTCCGGGGCTGGTCACTCCCTTGCTCTCCAGATCCCCAATAAGACTTCCCACTGGCACAGCTATAGGGTCCAGATAGCCTAGCTGGGCAAGCTAAAATCTCCAGCACCCTCTCTGTCCAACCAGTGCTTCGTGTCCCTGCCCAAGTAGCTGACATACACACACTTTGAGATAAGAGTTTATACAACCACACAGACACTTCTGGGGAAGGCTGGCACAGGTTCTCCAGCTATGCCCCTTTTGTAATCACTTGCCACGACCCAGCTAATATTATCAGCTACCCAAAGGCCCTTAAAAGGGTGTCCAATTATTACTGTGCAATATTATTACCCAATTGGTAGATGTGACTAAACAGTCAAGGCTTATTACAGTGACTTGGTACAGTAATCACTACAAATATGCAATGTACTCTAGAGCTTAAATTATCTCTACACAAAACAGCCACAGTTGAAAAGTTTTAAAATATTTAATAATAAATAATTAAAACCACAAGACAATACTTTCTACTACACAGTGCTAGACAAGAGCTCAGAGATCACACAGAAATACTTAAAATAAATCAGTAGTACAGTTCTGACATCACAGAAGAACACAGTCTAAACTTTCTAATTCCTAGCTATTGCTACAAGAAAACACACTTCTAAAACAACTTACTTACATAGAGCAACAAGCAGTGCTGTGAGTTGGATAGTCAGACAAAAATGCTTAATGCCTTTTGGTTCTCTAATCTCTGTTTAAATTGCTATTGCAGTTCTGATAAACATTACGTCATCTTTTACAATTTCCTGGTGCTCCCAGGCTGACAGAAACTGCATTTACATTCTTTTACACTTAGAGCAATAAAGGACATTCCACATGTAAATTCTGGTCAATAACTTTAGCCTTAAAACAATAGGCAGGATGCTTACTCCAGACTCATCGACTCCAAATTCTAACTTCAAAGTAACAGACATAAAGTAATTTTAATTTCAAAGGACCAACAAGAAATGCTTGACTTAGCTTTCTTTACAGCAGAGGGCAATGTTGCCACATTGTTTTAAGTTCAACATTTCACAGTATTTACAAATGATAGAATTATGTACCAAATCTATTTGACTAGGCTGACAGCCTTCACCCATCTCTACCAGTCTTCACATACAGTATGATGTGAAATGCAATTAATGCCATAAAGTGCATAGAATCAAAAATAATATAGTAAGCCATCAAAGCATGGAAAAAGGCATAAAATGCAAATGACTTCAATCAGAATAAATTAGCCAGAGACACTGTACACATAATAAATGGGAAAGGAAGTGGGAAGAGGAAATGAGATAGAAACACAGTGGTAGAACAGGCTAGTCAAAGTTAAAGTGTAGACTAGAAGAATGCCACTCCTCTTACAGCCCTTCCTGAAGGAACCACACCAGGTTCACTTGGTCGTGAGCTTGACAGCAGGCATTCCAGAAGATCAAGGAGGTCTTGAGTGGACTCTATGCACTAGCTAGTTCTGATTACAGTCAACATTGTACTACACAAGTAGATGCTTCAAACCACAAACCGGAGATTATACCGCATCAAGTCTATTCAAAACACAACAGCAACCAGTAGCTTTCTCATTCTTAGGCTTCACTCAAAGGAGGAACTGCATGCAACTGTGGAAAAGGAGAGTTTGGGAACACATGCCTCTATAAAAGCTTCAACCTCATTTATATAGCAGAAATTTTAAAGCAGTTAGAGATCACAATCCTTTAAAGTGGTGACACGGGGCCAGTGGTCAAAACAGTTTCTCAAATGGAATTTGGGATTACAGTCCTATAATGTGATAATCCAGCTTAGGGTGGTGTCAGTAATAGCAAAGTATGTGGTTTGTCAAGAGAAGGGACTATGAAGTAGGATGCACTTTCTACCCAAGCTATGTTTCTTGGGGATGTCTCAAGAAAGTCCCTTTAAAACCTAGAATAATGTGGAAAGTTTCATAAATCATGCATTCATAGGTAAGTACTAGGCTAGCTGCCCTTGTGGGACATTTTAAGCATAGCCAATTCCCTTAAGGTGAGAATCAAACCTTGTACCTTGTATCTGTGAAGTAAACACATTAACCATTATGCCAACCCCCAACATTCCAATTGTTTCCCCCAAAGATGTAGCAAAAGTACAGTTTTGTACCTACCATAAATGTAGATGTTCGAAGATCCACATTGCTGCAGTCCTTACACTTGGGTAGTCCGCTGTCCTCGGTCGGCCCGAATATCAAAGTATAAGGCTGACGTCGGTCAAGGCGCATTTGACTGACATCAGGACGTCAGGGTACAAATGCGCATCACCGACGTCATATCCTCAGTCTTTTCTTGCCCCAGATGTCAGAAGACCCTAAAAATAAAGGTCAAAACCAAAAGACAGCAAACAAACAACCAACCACCCTTGCACTAATTATATGTACAATATATACAATATACACAATATGTACAACCCAACCCACACAACCACCTCTAACTACAGAGGGGAAGGAGGGAGGGTAAATTGGACTGCAGCAATGTGGATCTTCGAACATCTACATTTATGGTAGGTACAAAACTGTACTACGTTCTTCATCTCACATTGCTGCAGTCCTTACACTTGGGTAGAATCCCAAAGCAGAGGTAAGGGGGGATGGCCAAACTATAAGGAAGCAGGAGCTGCCAAAATGCCCTGCAAAACAGCAGTGGCAAAACCAGCCCTGGATTTAGAGTAAAGTGGTAGGTGATAATGCCTAGAGAACGTATGCACTGAACTCCAAGTAGCTGCCTCCAAAATATCCTTGGTTGCCACTCCCCTCAAAAAGGCTGTCGAAGTGGCAGTAGCCCTAGTGGAATGAGGCCTAATCCCAGCTGGAATCTCCTTGCCATGATGGGAATAACAGAAAGCAATGCAAAACCCAATCCACTTAGAAATAGTTTGTTTTGACACAGGCTTGCCCTGAGAACTCAAAGCAAAAGAAACAAACAACTGCTGAGACTGCCTGAACCCTTTAGTTCTGTCCAAATAATATCGCAACTGCCTGTGTACATCTAAAGTGTGCAAAATCTTTTCCCCTTTATTTTGGGGATTTGCATAAAAAGTAGGCAAATGAATAGTTTGGTTTAAAGCCACACCAGAAACCACCTTAGGCATAAAGGAAGGATTAGTACGCAACGATACCCTATCCTTATGGAAAATCAAGAAAGGCTCAACCGCCATAAGGGCCTGTAATTCAGAAACCCTTCTTGCAGAGGTAATGGCCAACAAAAAGGCAGTCTTCCATGATAAATATTTCAACTCAGAAGTAGCTGCAGGCTCAAAAGGTTGTAGAGTGAGTTTCTCCAACACAAAATTGAGATCCCAAGCAGGAGTAGGAGCTCTACGTGGGGGTCTTATATTCTTTGCCCCTCTAAGAAATTGCTTGAACAAAGGATGAGAAAACAATGGAGGGTCACATTCATAGTGAGCTGAAATTGCTGCAGCATGAACCTTAATAGAAGAGAAGGACAAACCTTTGTCCAGTAACTCAGTAAGATATTGAAGAGCCACACTTAAATTAGGCTCAGAAACATCAAAATCCTTTGCTGCACTCCAAAATAAAAATCTCTTCCATTTATCTGCGTACACTTTCCTTGTACTAGGCCTTCTAGCTTCCAAAATCACATTCAAAACTTGTTGTGGAAGTTGAGACCCTCTATGGTTCAAAACAGAATATGCCAGGCTGTTAGGTGAAGAGAGTGAAGTTTGACATTGAGCAAATGGCTGTCCTCCTGTGACAACAGGTGTGGAATCAAAGGCAAAGGCCATGGAGGCTTCCGTACCAGACTTCTCAGTAATGGGTACCAGTGCTGTCGAGGCCAATCTGGAGCTATTAAAATCATCCTTGGCTTGCCCTGTCTGACCTTTAGAAGTACCTTTGGGAGGAGAGGCAGAGGTGGAAAGGCATACACATGAAGATTGCTCCAATTGAAAGAAAGAGCATCCACTTTCCAAGCTGTGGGATGAAACCTTTTGTGCAAAACTTTGGCAGCTGATGGTTTAGTGGAGAAGCGAACAGATCTATGTCTGGAGTTCCCCATGACACTGTCAATTTCTGAAATACATGAGGATCCAGTTTCCACTCGTGGGGATCCATAATTGCCTGCTCAACACATCTGCTAAGGAGTTCTGTGCTCCTGGCAGAAACCTTGCCTGAAGATTGAGCTGTAAACTGAGAGCAGTCTCCCACAAAATCATTGCTTGCCTGCATAGAGGATAAGAATGTTCCCCTTGCTTGTTGATGTACCACATGACAGTTGTGTTGTCTGTTAGAATCAACACCTGCCCTGGAAGAAGTAAATCCTTGAAAGCTATTAATGCAAACTGGACTGCTAACATCTCCTTCAGATTGATATGTAGATGTTGTAGTCTGGCAGGCCACTTGTCTTGTATCCACTTTCCATTTAGATGAGCTCCCCAAGCTTTGTCTGAGGCATCTGTCGTTAAAATCTGACTCGCCTCTGGCCGGGTCACAGAGAGTCCCTTGTTTAGGTGACATTCCTGAGCCCACCACAAAAATTCCTTTTGAATGCAAGGTATTATTTGAATGACAGTGTCCAGATCCTGGCAGTGCTGTGTCCATACATTTTTGAGATACCATTGCAGCTTCCTCATATGCAGTTTGGCATTGGGAAGCACCAGAATACAAGATGCCATGAACCCTAAGGCTTGAAGGACTGTCCTTGCAGTCAGCCCGGACTGATGAGATAGTTGATGGAAGTAAAGGGAAAGACTCCTTTGTTTGTCCGGGGTTAAAAAGGCCATCTGGGATGCTGTATTCAGTCTTACACCCAGAAAGCACATGTCCTGAGAGGGTACTAGACTGGACTTTATTTCGTTCACAGAATACCCCAGGCATCTTAGCACTGCTATCACATATTCCAAATGATGAAGAAGCTCTTCCCTTCCTTGAGCCAGCATCAGGCAGTCGTCCAAATAAGGATAGATCTGTATTCCTTTTAGCCTGAAGAAAGCTATCACTGGAGCCAGAACTTTCGTGAACACTCTGGGCCCGAGATAAGCCAAAGGGCAATGCAGAGAACTGATAGTGAGAAGTCCCAGCTCGAAAACGCAGATACTTCCTGCAACTTAGTCTGATAGGAACATGAAGGTAAGCCTCCTTGAGATCCAAAGTTACCATCCAATGATCTTTGCCCAGTAGAGGTAAAAGCTGCTGCAACGTCAACATTTTGAACTTGGGAATGTCCAGATAAGTGTTGAGGATAGATAAATCCAAAATTGGTCTCCACGTGTTCCCCTTCTTTGGTACTAGGAACAGGCGAGAATAAAATCCTAGGCCCACTTCTGGCATAGGGACCGGCTGTATGGCCCCTAGTTGAAGTAACAGAGAAATTTGCTTGTGAGCCTCTATTCTTTGTTGAGGAGGAACGTCTGGCATGCCTCTGAAAGGAGGCAAGGTATGGAAATAAAACCTGTAACCTTGGTGTATGATATCCAATACCCATCTGTCTTGGGTAATTAAACTCCAATTTTCTTTGAAAAGTGCCAACCTTCCTCCCAAAGGTGCTGCCAAACGAGAAGGCTCTGGCAGCTGAAAAGGTAGGTCATTGGGTCTGTTTACGAAAGGACTGACCCCTGCCCTCACCTGAAGACTGTGCAGGAGAACTCCCTGTTCTAGGCCTGAAAGAGCCCTGAGCTCTGCCTCTACCACGTCTAGATCTACCCCTAGACTGGGAATCATAAGAAGGATACGTCCACCCTTTAGCAGGCCAATTTCTACTAAACTTTGGAGGCTGAACCTGCAAAAAATCCTTAACAGTCTGCATAGACTTAGCCTTGTCTTCCATTTTCTTTAAAACTGCCTCAACAGGAGAACCAAACAACACATCAGATTGTAAAGGAGCATCTAAAATCCTTGTTTTAACATGGTCAGATAAATTTTGATCCCTCAGCCAGGCGTGCCTGCTAAGAACTGACCCAGTGGCAGCCACCCTAGACGAGGCCTGTACAGCATCAAAACCACATTGCAAAGAATGCTTACCCACCTGTTCAGAAACATGTACTAAATCTTGTAACTCTTTACAATCAATACTTTCCGCCAGAGCATCAACCTTAGACTTCAACTGTGAAAGGAGATAGTTTTGGTATTTTAACATGTGAAACTGGCAATTCAAAGCCCTCATAGCTAGAGTGGAAGAAGTATAAACTTTCTTTCCCCATCTATCCAAGGCCCTGGCTTCTTTATCTGCAGGAACCGGATTCTTGACAACAGAAGCCTTAACACCTTTAGGCCCCTGGCTAACAGTTTCTGGGTCTGCCCTAGGACTCTTAAAAAGATACTTATGAACTTCAGGCACCCTGTAATACCTATCCGGTTTAACAGGAGCAGGAGGCAAAGAATCAGGATTAAGAGAAGCCTCTGTAAAAACATCTTTCACTACATCCAAAACAGGAGGTATAGCCAAAGGCCTATGCTGGGGTAAAAACAACAATTCCCTAAGCCTTTTCCTGGAATCAGAGAAGTCCTGACCTTCCCACTTAAAATGCTCCCTCATGGAATGAAGAGTTTCTGAAAAAGAAAAATCCTCAGGAGGAGAAGCAGAAGGAGTAGAATCATCCACATCGGAATCAGAATAAGGAGAGTACTCCTGCAAGTCTTCAGCCGAAGACTCTGAAACATCCGAAGCCTGCTCAAAACTCCCTAGCTCAGGCTCCACCCTAGGTCTCTTATCAGGAGGGGCAAAGAACCCTAATCAGAGTAATCAAATCTTCTGCCATTTTAAGCATATGCTTCTTGGGCACAGTTCCAGAAGAACTAGGGGTGACACCAACTGAAGCTAAACCTGGCCTGCCTCTAGGAGAAGCCTTGGAAACAGAAGGAGAGGGCCTAACCACCCTAGGCAGGGAGGGGAGTATAGTAACCTGAGAAGCCCCATCACCCTGGCCTGCCTCCTGAGAGGCCACATTCTGCAATAACAAGGTCTCTCCCTGGGATCCCAAAGAAACCTCCGGTGGAACCACCGGCTCCACCGGCACCTCTAAAGAACCGGCGTCCGGTACGGACGGTTCTTCTAGCCTAGGCTTCACTGCTTTGTCCTTGCGCTTCTTCGAAGAAGCGGGAGTCGGAGCATCCGACGGCATTTTATAATTGCACCGCTTCCCAAAGACTAACCTGGCACAATCTAATCTCCTCTTTATAGTGCGCTTATTAAATCTAGCACAAGAGCGACACCCAACAACGTCGTGCTCAGGCCCTAAACAAGGAATACACAAAGTATGATAATCTCTATGCGGTATCTGTTTCCCACAAGAAATACAATTATTCACTTTTTCTGACATCCGGTAAACCACTGAGGCAAGAAAAAACTAAAATATTCCCCAACGGGGTACTTAGCCAACTTTGACTCGGTCTGAAACTCCGAAAACGAAAAATTTCAGAACGCCAACCGGCACTTGCAATACTGCTTCTGCATCGGACCATGCGGCAAAAAAGACTGAGGATATGACGTCGGTCATGCGCATTTGTACCCTGACGTCCTGATGTCAGTCAAATGCGCCTTGACCGACGTCAGCCTTATACTTTGATATTCGGGCCGACCGAGGACAGCGGACTACCCAAGTGTAAGGACTGCAGCAATGTGAGATGAAGAACATCAGATATAATGTGAAAATCTACACACACACACACATACACATGCACACAACAGCTTTTCTCCCTAAACCTGTTTCCTGTCATGGATTGTGTTGCACTAAATGGACTTCCTACAGAGCTAAATGTCATTTGCAAATGTAATGCTTACATTTAAAAACTATGAATATTAAGGGAAATTGGAGAATTCAAAATGTTTTGTTGATTGCAGATTGACAGATGGCCATACAAGACATTGTTGACTAAATAACTGCCAATGATGATTTGTTTATTTATGTATTTAAGTTTGATGACTGGGGAAGTCTACTGGACCAAGAAGAGCCCATTTGCAGTGGAGGCCCAGGGAGAAAAGCTCCACAATAATTGCAAGTTACATTTCACATGTTACAAAAGGACATAGTTCATACAGCTAATTAAACATTTACAGATAAGCTCCATGATATTTGCAACTGGCTTGTCACAATGTTACAAAAATGAAAAGACATAATTCAATACAGAAATTTCAACATTTACATAAAGTGAATATTTTTGTTATAAACTCAATTGTAGGTTTTAACATTTCAAAATATATAGCTACTAGCCATCAGTAGTTTACGAAAGTATTATGCATGGAGAGGGTAACAGTATATCTGAGAATGGAAAGTATAGTACAATAGATATTAGAGAGAAAATTAGTTTTTAGTAAGGGAGGGATTGTTTTGGGTGGGATGAAGTAATAGTAAAGGTAGCTGGATGAGTCAGTGCAAGGTGGAATGGGGGGAGGGGTTTAAGTTGGAGTATGGCAAAGGCATTCTTATTTGGAAGAAAGATGAGAGAGTAGCTGAGATTTGAAATTTGTATGGTTAGGTAGGTTGCATAGGTGTGTGGGAAGAAAGTTCCACTGTTTAGCTAAGGAGTGGGACAGCAGTAGATGGCCAAGAGGTTGTGCAGGTTTGTGGACCAGAAGGAGATTTTGTTTTTTTGGATCTGAGTGAGCGGTTGGGAATGTAAGGTTTTAAGGAAGTAGCGAGAGCTGGGCAGTTGGCAGGTTTAAAGATGAGCTTGTGGGCAATGGAGAGTTGTAGGAAACTGAGGTAGCTGGGTAGTTCAAGCCAGTTCAGGAGGGAGTGGCAATGGTGGGATGAGATTTTTGAATTGGTTGCAAATTTGGAGATCTTGTGGTAGCAGGATTCAAGTTTGGACTGAAGGCCAAGATGGAGATTGGTGAAAAGAGGGGCACCCTACATAAGGGAGGGGAGTAGGAAGGTGGATACAAGAGTTTGATGGGTAGAGGGGCTTAAGAACTGGTTGTGCCTGTAGGGGAGACCTAACTTTTGGTAGATTGTCTTGATTGTGGAGTGGATGTGGGTGTCAAAGTTTAGTTCTTCATCAATAATGATGCCAAGAAGCTTGGTGTTGGGAACAATTTCAAGGAGGGTGTTGTTTTGGCTCTGTATGGTGAATGTGGATTTGTCAATGGAGTTTTTGGTAGGGGAAAAAAACATCAGTTTAGTTTTATTTGCACGTAGAGCCAGACAGTTAGACTGCATCCAGGTTTCTGTTTTGGAGAAGGCTAATTGGGCTTTTGCTAGGAGCTTGGAGGGGGAGAAGGCTGAGCAGATGATTGATGAGTCATCTGCATATTGGATGATATATATGAATTAGTTAACATGATTAAACCTTACCCTTGTATCTCTTTTAAGAAGAGTTATAGTTTATCAGATTTTTGAGTTCATACAAAATTTGTTTTTCCAACTATAAATATTCAGGGGCAAGTTAAAGTCAATTATACAATGACTGCCGATTAGTATTCCAAAACGTGCACGCTGACTGGCCAGCCCAACCAGCGTACCCATTGTAAATCTGACATATACTAATGGAAAAAGGTCCGGTCACCCGGACTATTTCCATTAGTATAAGTCTTGATTTTTTTTTTGTTTGTGTTAGGTAGCAATGGAGAACGGAAGATCTCCGTTGCTGTAATCTCACTATGCTACACATTTAACATAACAAGATATCTTAAAAAAAAAAAAAAGCAACAGAGATCTCCCTTTCTCCGTTGCTTTTTTTATAGATATCTCGCTATGTTAAACTCATTTAACATAGCAAGACAGCTTTAAAAAAGCAACAGAGATCTTCCTTTCTCTGTTGCTTCCTCTACACAGCTCTGATGTACTGCGTAAGCATACACATGAGCAGTACATCAGAAAAAGCCCCAGGACAGCTGAAAACCGCCGAAGGGCACCACACAGGTATTATACAAAGGCATTATTTAAGAAAAGTAAGTATTTTTATTCTTAAATAATGTCATTGCATAACAGCAATAACCTAAGTCTGGGTGTGGGTAATGCTAGATTTAACCACGGTTGTCTTTGTTTGGTCACTCGGGGGAAACCACACCAACCATAGGTAAATCTGGCATTACCCACACCCAGACGTGGGTTATTGCTTAAGTATGGCATGTATAGTTGTGGAAAATATTCAGCATGCAATCAAGTGGTAAATAATTTTTCTAAAATGAATGGGATTAATTTTAATCCTAGGCAATATTTTAGTTGCAATACTGAAGGAATTATCTATGCATTATGTTGCCCTTTTAATTTGTTTTATAATGGAGAAAGCCATAGGACTTTTAAAATTAGGCTCCAAGAAGATTTCAGAGACATCAAAAGAGGTATTTGGAAAGCCCTCTGGGCTTACATTTTTAAAAGTTTCATGGAAGTAATGCTGCAGCACTTAGGGGCTGTATTTTGGAGCAGGTAGTGTTACAATTGGCAACTGTTAAGGAAAAGTTACTATGTAGAGATGTTTATATAGATTCTGAAGTTTAACACCCTGGCTCCAAAAGGATTAAACAATGAGCGTAACTGGAAGTACTTAATTAAAGTGTTAATTACGTGTTAACTTTTTTTTTATTTAGGATACTATTTAATGAGGTTGTTTGCTGAAATTAATCGTACTCCTTGAAGGCTGTTTTGGCCAAGGCACTAGAGACATTATAGTGCTTTTTATCTGCATTTCTTCTGTGGCTGTGGTATTTTGTTATTTTATTAAAACTAGAACCACCTATAACACTAGCCTCAAATTGTCTGAATAGTGGCAGTGTTATAGGAAGGTTTTAATAATGTTAAGGTATAGGGTTAGGGTTGGAGGAAGGGGCAGTGTTAGAATTAGAGTTAGCACCCATTACTAAAGAGCACAGTGGGACCTCAGTAATGGGTGATAACCAACTCTATATCTTAATGTCATTAAATTCTCCCAAAACACTGAAACTACCAAGCTAGTCTCAGACACACAAACAAACATTCACAAACACATACAAACAACACTACATTTATCCCCTAACCTAACCCTTACCCTTATCCTAAAATATACAAACACACCCATCTTTCACTTATCCGCAACCCTAACCCTAACTCACATACACAAACATGCATGTTCTCATCCCCCCAACCCTGTATCGACATTCCATATCATCGACATATTCACTGCTCTGCCATTCATACTGTCAACATTAAATCGCACCCCTGCATTTCTCAAACAAATGCACATTTGGTCAAAAGCAGAGGAAAGTACAGTTGTGTACCTACCATAAAAGTAGATGTTCGAGTGTATTCACTGTTGCAGTCATTACACTTGGGTTATCCTGCTGGCAGGCTACCCGCAGTCGGCCTGAGTTCCAAAGTCTTGGTCCGGCATCGGTTGATGTCGCCTCTTCCCTGACGTCAGTGCGCCAGGGGTATAAAAGATGCAACAGACGCCATTTTCTTCAGTTTTTCTTGCCCCAGATGTCAGGTGCCCCCAAATAGGAAGGCTGTAAAAAAAGTATGCCAAAAAGCATGCATGTACTAAAATAAACAATTCCTTCATCTACAAGCAAATACACCACACAGGTTGTATAGAGTTGAGAAGTACAGAACAGTCCCAGCAATGAAAAGGGGGATGGTGGGAGGGTAACCTGGACTGCAACAGTGAATACACTCGAACATCTACATTTATGGTAGGTGCACAACTGTACTATGTTCATCGTGTTTCACTGTCGCAGTCATTACACTTGGGTTGAATCCCAAAGCTGAGGTTGGGTGGCTGGGCCTAAATAGGGTTAGGAGAGGCTATCAGGCCCTGCAGGGCTGCAGTGGCAAAGCCTGCTCTGGATTTAGAGTAGAGAGGTAAGTGGTAGTGCTTTGTGAAGGTGTGCACTGAACTCCAGGTTGCAGCTTCTAAAATGTCTTTGGTTGGTACTCCACTGAGAAAAGCTGCTGAAGTGGCTGCTGCTCTTGTTGAATGTGGTCTGATGCCCTTAGGCACTGATTTGCCATGTTGTGCATAGCAGAAGCGAATGCGGTGTCCTATCCATTTTGAAATTGTCTGTTTTGAGATAGGCTTTCCTTGCGATGCTGCAGCATAAGCTACAAACAGCTGCTCAGTTTTTCTGAAAGCTTTTGTTTTGTCCAAGTAAAATCGTAGCTGCCTGTGTATGTCCAAAGTATACAAAAGTCTCTCCCCTTTATTCTGGGGATTTGGATAGAAAGTTGGCAAATGAATAGTCTGGTTAAGAGCCACACTGGAAACCACCTTTGGCATAAATGTTGGGTTTGTCCTTAGAAAGACCCTGTCCTGATGAAAAATGATGAAAGGTTCCACTGCCATTAGTGCCTGTAACTCTGAGACTCTTCTTGCTGAAGTTATTGCTAAGAGCAGAGCAGTTTTCCATGATAAGAATTTTATATCAGCTGTGCTGGCTGGCTCAAAAGGAGGCAGTGTGAGTTTTTCTAAAACAAAATTGAGGTCCCAGGTAGGTATTGGTGCTCTCCTTGGGGGTCTTATGTTTCTTGCCCCTCTGAGGTACTGCCTTAGTAGTGGATGCGAAAAAAGAGGAGGTTCCGTATTGTAATGAGCTGAAATGGCAGAGGCATGGATCTTAATAGATGAAAAGGAAATGCCTTTGTCCAGCATCTCAGTTAGGTATTGTAAAATCTGAGGTATGTTTGTAACAAGTAGTTCGAGTCCTTGGGCCTGGTTCCAAGCACAGAATCTCTTCCATTTTTCTGCATAGGATTTCCTAGTACTGGGCCTCCTGGCTTCTAAAATGACATCCATAACAGCTTTAGAGAGAGGTGTGGTTTGAGTGACTATTTTATTTGCCATGCAGACAGATTTAAGGTTCTGAGTTGACTGTGCAGAATCTGGTTGTTTTGTTGAGTCAGGAGATGAGGAATTTGAGGTAAAGACCAGGCTGGGCCTTGGGACAAGCTCTTTAGGATTGGGTACCAGTGCTGGTGTGGCTAGTCTGGGCAATCAGGATCATTTTTGGCTTCTCTTGTCTGACTTTTAGGAGTACCTTGGGAAGTAGAGGCAGTGGAGGGAAGGCATAAACTGTCAGGGTTTTCCAGCTGAAAGAAAGAGCATCCACTTTCCATGCTTGTGAGTGATAAGTCCTTGTGCAGAATTTCTGTAGTTGGTAGTTATGAGGGGAGGCAAAAAGATCTATGTCTGGGCGTCCCCATTTCCTTGTTATCATGCTGAAGACCTGTGGATTTAGTTTCCATTTGTGTGGATCCATGAAATTTCTGCTTAGTCGTCTGCCAGTGTATTTTTCTTTCCTGGCAGGAATTGTGCCTGCAGATGTACTTGATAGGTCAGTGCCGTGTACCACAAAGTCATGGCTTGCCTGCAGAGGGGGTAGGAATGTGTGCCCCCTTGCTTGTTTATGTACCACATAACTGTGGTGTTGTCCGTCTTTATCAATAGTTGTCCTGGCTGTAGTAAATCCTTGAAAGCTGTCAGGGCATTCTGTACAGCGAGCATCTCTTTTTGATTGATGTGAAGATGCATTTGTTCCTTGAGCCACGTGTCCTGAATACATTTTCCTTCCATGTGTGCCCCCCAGGCATAATCCGATGCATCCGTTGTTATTGTCTGCCTGGCTGTGGGCAAGGTGAAGGGCTGTCCCTTGTTGAGGTGACAGGCCCGGGACCACCACAGAAACTCCTGTTGTAGACAGGGAATTATAGTTATTACTGTTTCTAGGCTGTGGCAATGTTGAGTCCAAACACTTTTTAGATACCATTGTAGTTTCCTCATATGCAGTCTTGCATATGGAATTAGTAGAATGCAGGATGCCATGAAACCCAGGGCCTGCAGAATTTTTCTTGCAGGGAGCTGGGTCTTTGTTGCCATCATTTGAAAGTAATGAGTCAGTTCCCTTTGTTTGTCTGGCGGGAGATAAGTCATCTGGGCAGTTGTATTTAAGCTTGCACCCAGGAATATTATCTCTTGAGAGGGCACTAGTTTTGATTTCTTTTCGTTTACAGTGTACCCTAGGCAAATTAGTAATGATTTTACAAATGCCAGATGTCTTAGTAGAATGTCCTTGCTCTCTGCTTGAATAAGGCAGTCGTCCAAGTAAGGATATATTTGAATTCCTCTTTGTCTGCAAAATGCAATTACTGGTGCCAGGCATTTTGTGAAGACCCTGGGCGCAGTAAATAAGCCAAAGGGCAGTGCAGAAAATTGGTAATGCATTGAGCCAGCTATGAATCTGAGGTATCTTCTGCAAGATTGTCTCATTGGGACATGCAGGTATGCCTCCTTGAGGTCCAGAGTAACTAGCCAAGCCTTCTTGCCCAGCATGGGTAGAAGTTGCTGTAGTGTTAACATTTTGAATTTTGGAACATCCAGATAAGTATTTAGGATTGACAAGTCCAGTATTGGTCTCCAGGCTTTGTCCTTTCTGGGTACCAGGAAAAGTCTTGAGTAAAATCCTTGTCCCTGTTCTTGCTGTGGTACTCTTTGAATAGCTCCCATGTCCATGAGAGCAGCAATTTCCTTTTGTGCCTCTGCCCATTGGTTTTGTGGCAGGTTCGGCATACCTTTTGATTTTGGAAGGGTGTGAAAGTGGAACCTGTAACCTTGAGTAATTATATTCAGTACCCATTTGTCCTGGGTAATTATGTGCCAATTTCGTGCGAAAAGTGCTAGCTTTCCCCCTAGGGGTGCTGCCAAAAGGTAAGTGCTTGGCCTTTGTAGAGGGAAGTCATTGGGACTGTTTTCTGTAAGGTTATGATTTGTCTTCTCCTCCTTTGGGGGTAGAAGCAC